>NC_060952.1:53344011-53355296 GCF_022045245.1 Lucilia cuprina | reverse complement strand
GGGAATTTTTGATATTGCAGATATATATATATATATACATTTACAATAATGATATTTATTTTATTCCATTACGATGAGGGTAGCGAAGCACACTGGGTATAGCTAGTATTGTATAAAGAGCTTCAAACATTCACAAATTCGTTGTTTATGACATAGGTCAGTTTTTTGGCATCTGAAATAAAATTCCGAATTACGGCGGACATAGGACCATAATTGGCCCTACCCCTCATATAAGGTCCCCTTTAGAAAATGACTAAAAAGCTAATTACTGTCTTAAAAATGCGAATATAGCAATGAAATTCGATACACGTAAGTTTCATTCCAGCCAATATTTCTCCACCAAATTTTATATGAATCGATACATAATTGACCCTACCCCCCATATAAGGTCCCCTCCATAAAATTACTTTAACGGTCATTGCTGGCTAAAAAATACGACTATAGTTTTATACTAGCCAAAACCTCTCTACCAAATTTTATGTGGATCGGTCCATAATTGACCCTACTCCCCATATAAGGTTCCCTTCAGAAAATGACTTCAACGCTCATTATTGGTGTAAAAATAAGAACATAGCGAAGAAATTTGACATAAATACTTACTTTAACGGCCATTATTGGCTTAAAAATACGAGTACAGCGATAAAATTTTACAGATGTAAATTTTATACAAAACAAAATCTCTCTACCAAGTTGTATGTGGATCGGTCTATAATTGATCCTAGCCCCCAAATAAGTTTCCCTTCAGAAAATTACTTTAAAGCCCATTTCTGACTTAAAAATATGATTATAGCAATGAAATTCGACTCAAGTAAGTTCCTTGCGATCCAAAATCTCTTAATCAATTTTTTTGTGAATCGGGCCTTAATTGAACCCCCCACCCCCATATATAAAGTCACTATCAGAAATGTAATATAACGGTCACTACTGGATTAAAAATGCAGCTGCATCAATGAAATTCGACACTGATAATTTCTATAGCAAAATAAATCTCTCTACCAATTTTTACATCCATAATTACCCCACCGATGAAATTCGATATAAACATGACCTGTAGGAACTAAAATCGTTCTACAAAATTTTACGAGGATCGGTCTATAATTGACCCTCCCTATATAAGACCCCTCCATAATTTACCCTACCCTCCACTTAACTTCCCCATCAGAAAGATACTTTAACGCTCATTACTGGCTTAAAAATGCAGGTACAAAGATAAAATTCGACACTAATAAGTTCTATAGGAACCAAAATCTCTCTGCCAATTTTTACGAGGATCAGTCCATAATTACCCCATATTATAAATATGATTTGTATAAATAAAAATCGTTCTACGAGATTTAAGAATGATCCCTTCATAGTTAGTCTTACTCCGCATATAAGGGAACCTTAAGAAAATTACTGTAATTGGCTGATAATATTAATATCCCAATGCTATTCGACATAAACTAATTTTAAGCTAAAATCTCTCTACTATATTTTATGAGGATCGGTCCATAACTAACCCTAACCCTGTATAAAGTTCTTTTAAAGAAATGACTTTAATGTTCATTACTGGCTGTAAAATGTAAGTAGAACTATAAAATTTAAAATAAATAATAAATCTTCACTGTCAATAGTGAAGAGAACTATTTCAAATATTAAAAGAACTATTTCAAATATTACCCTGATGTTCACATTGGTATCGATATATAATAATCAAATATTCAAAATATCAAAGTTTATTTATATGGCAGTGATTTGATGGTAGGTATATAAGATTCGGCATAGCCGAATACCACACTTACTTGTTTCTTTTAAATATATCATATATAGGTACTTATGTTAAAAATAATAAAAATGAAAATAAAATAAATGAAAATAAAAATGAAAAATTATTATATACCACCATAAAGTATGGAATCTCTACTTCGGGCAAATTTGCCCAATTATTTTTGGCGATTTTTTTAAAATTTAACCTTTTCAAAAAAATTTTCTGCCAAAAAAATATACGATTTTTACAAAAAAAGTAACAAGTATTCAAAAAAGTTTATTTCAGCAATAAAGTACGTAGATTTTTTGAAAACATTCACCTTATTGAAAAATTTAATTTTTTTGCCAAAAAATATATAATATTTTTACAAGTCAGGAACAAGGGTCATAAATTATTTGGTAATATTTGATCATAAAAATATTTGGTAATATAATTAAGATGTTTTTAAATAAATTTAGGAATTTATATGGGAACTAGGGTCAAATGTGATCCGCGCCAACATTTTATCATGATTGTTACACATAATAATCACTGGCGCTATAAATAAAATTCAGCCATTAACTATAAAAATACTTCTAATAATTTTGGTCTGGTTCTCAGGCCTAATGTCCCTCTGTAGGACGAACATACCTAAATCGACACAGAAAATTCTAAGCCGAATATTATACTTTAAGGTGGGACTAATATTATTGTTTTTAAATATGTAGTTCACTTGCACAATCAAAACAACACAAAGTGTACCAAGATTGGCAACCGTTATCGCTAAGCTATCGTTACCGCTAAAATACATTTTCAGCACAACTACCGTTACCGCTAAAATACCGATACCGAAATAAGCCAAAATACCGATAACGCTAAAATATCAATACCAAAATAAGTTAAAATACCAATACCGATATTTATTAAAATAAAAACTAAAATTTCCCAAAAGTACAAAACTCTTCACTTTCTGGTTTACTTTTCTTCTTTACTAAAATTATCATTGTTTTAAGACAATAGGCGTCATGAAATAACTCCCCAAAACGAAAATGAAATAACTCCCCAAAATTTTGTATTGAACGCAACAACAACGACAATTGGAGATTTATTTCGTCTTTTGGGGACTTATTTCATTTTTAAATTGGGGACTTATTTCATTATGAAATAACTCCCCAAATTCTGCGAATGAAATAACTCCCTAAAATTATTTTTGGGGAGTTATTTCATTTTACACTTTTAGTAAATTTTAAAAGAATCCAAATTATATCACGTTATATATTTTGAGTAAGTAGTCTATTCAATTTAAAAAAATATCAAGCAATTAGTTTTTAAGATAACTTCGCGATGAAAACATCGTAAAAGAAATTAAAAAATGAACTTCGAAATTGTGAATGGTAAAAGAAGAAATAGTCAATTGCAATATGTAATAGAGCTAAAAATTATATATATAAAAAAATCGGTTTACAAAAATGTGTCCAAATATATGTGTAGAAATAAGTCGTGCAAAGCTAGGGTAAATGTTCTAGAAAATGGAACATGTGTGCTACCCAAAAACTATATAGAACATATAGAATGAGAAAAGCAATAAATTTGGTCTTCCCGCAAGCAAAAACTGTAGGATGCTGGTAAGTAAACTATTTCATAGAATAAAATTAACATGTATATACATATGTATGTATATTTAATAAGTAAACATTGTATTTAGAACGAATTCCGTGTTTAACACCTTCATCAAATTAAATTTTTAAAGTCTTCATTTTTAAAGTCTTTAAATTCATTTTTAAAGTCCGTGTTTAAAGATTTTATAAATGAAATTTTTTGAAGGGTAAATAAGTTGGGAATTGAAAAAATTCGCGCGAATTTCTTCAATTCCCAACTTATTTACCCTTCAAAAAATTTCATTTATAAAATCTTTAAACACGGTCTTTAAAACTGAAATTTCATTTATAAAGTCTTTAAACACGGAATTCGTTCTAAATATAATATTTATTTATAAAGTATATACATTTGTTGTCTTTGTATTACATTTTTTTACCCTACACCACTTTAGTGTAGCCCCCATACAACAGAACCCACCGAAAAGGGCTTCTGAGCTCATAATTATGTTAAATATACCTGTATATCATTTGACCCTAGCTCCCATACAAGGTCCCCTTCAGAAAATTACTTGAATGTCCAAAATTAACTTATAAACACTAATATCGCGATGAAATTCAGCACAAATAAATATTATATAAAGATAAATATACTTTCTTACTTGTTTTATTTTAGGTTTCATTTTTGTCAGGCGATTAGACGAAATATATGCAAACGAAAATCATTGCTCAATTACATAAGATCATCGAGAAATGCTTCATTATTGTACCATAAGATTATGGCATTACCTTTGCTACCTGCAAATTTAATAAGATCTGCATTTGAGGAAAAAAACTTTGAAACCCAGTGGCTGGATAAGGTAATTTTAAAAACTATATACATATAGAAATAATAGTTTTATAAGTAATGTTACTGTTGTATTAGGTTGGCTGCAATAATTTCAGTGTTTGCAATGAGAAAACTAGGGCGACATCGGCAGTTGAAGCATATAATGGCATCCTGGGGCGGTTCGCAGAAAAAAATGGTCATTTTTTTAAATTTGTACGTCTTATACGTAATGAAGAATTTTTTAAAAGTCGCCATTTTGCCATGAAGTGTGAAAGTGGTGGATCATATTCGGTAAAAAGAAAAAGGAGCAAAATTGATAAATTTGAAAAAATAAAAGAATCTATTGAACAATTGGAAAAGGGATCCATAACTGTGTCAACATTTCTATCAAGAATGGTTTATGAAAGGCGCTACGAACGAAGCCCTCAAACTGATAATGAACTAAATCCCCAAATTTTTATATTGAGAAAAACAACAACGATTTTTGGGGACTTAGTTCATTTTTTTGGGGTTTTATTTACTTTAAAAAATCGGGGACTTAATTCATAATGAAATAACTCCCCAATTTATGAAAATGAAATAAGCCCCCAAATTTTTTTGAGGCTTTTGTTCACATTCTTCATTTTCAATTGAATTTATTATTAAATTTTTGGGGCGTAAGTTCATTTTCTTAAATATGATATATTATAAAATCTCAGTATAAAAACCGTTAGATTTACTGAAAACATTTTTTGTTTTCTTTAAATACATATTTTTGAATGCAATTAATTATTCAGTTTGTAATAAAAAGTGATAGTGTCACGACCTAAAAAATGAATTATATCATAATTGCCGGGTTCCGCAAAAATAGTGAACTTTTATATACTACGGGCGAAAAAATGATTTATGCAAAAAAATCTGTATATAAAAATGTTATAAAATATGAATGCAGGCAAAAAACGTGTAAGGTCAGGGTCAATGTTCTTCCAGATGGAAAGTGTGTTCCTGCCAGAAAAAAACGTCGAACACAACCATGGCCATGAGGAGGAAATTTATAAGGAATTAAAAGCACTAAATGCGATAAAACAGGATTGTCAAAATGTGGCAGGCGCACTTGGTGGTACAAAAACCAATATAAGCACTATAAGGAATGCATTTAGGAAGGCATGCGAAGGGTAGGTAAATAACTAATAACAGTTTTTTATCCAAGGTATTAATTACTTTTTATAAAGTAATCAGGCAGATACAAAAAATGTAATATTTTCGAAACTGCAAAGAGGTTTGCAGAAAATTATAAGTAAAAATTTAATCACATCTCCTAAAAATGCGCTTCAGGTAATTGAAGCATTTAACCTGGAAAATGTATGGAACGACTTTGGTTTATCCAAAGATGAAATGAAACCTAGACATTTTTTTACAGCAGCAATTGACGGTGAAAGTTACTCTTTCTGCTTGTTTTCCTCATTGAAATCAATTGACTTAATAAAAGAAAATATTCCACCAACTAAAAGGACTTACCTAATTGATGCCACTTTTAAAATTGTGCCACATGGGTGCTTTAAGCAGCTACTTATTATATATATTGAATATTTTGAAGAGGTAATTTGAGCAGATAACATAACTTATTTTTATATCTTTTTAAATAATAATACTTTTTAGATTTTTCCAATATTTTTCGTATTGATGAGCAAAAAATCTAAAGAAGCCTATAAAGAACTCCTTCAATATATTCAAGAAAATATATTTGATATGGATCCTTCAAAATGTGTAACCGACTACGAACAGGGTTTAAGGGCTGCAATAAATTCAGTTTTTCCAAGAAGTAAGCTTGTAGGATGCTGGTAAGTATATATATTATATACATGTAAATAAATGTCAAAGAATAATGTCTTAATATAACTTATGTTTTGAAAAAATGTGATGTGTGAAATGTTGAAAATTTAAAATTTCGCTCGAAATTTTAAATTTTCAACATTTCACACATCACATTTTTTCAAAACATAAGTTATATTAAGTCAATAGGTGGAATCTTTTATATTGTAGTGTTTGAAATTGTTTCTCTGTGTAAATGGATTGAAAATAAAAAAATTCGCGCGAATTTTTTATTTTCAATCCATTTACACAGAGAAACAATTTCAAACACTACAATATAAAAGATTTTTTACTTTCAATCGATTTACACATGGATTGAAATCATTTTTAAACATACTTTTTTATTTAGGTTTCATTTTTGCCAAGCTATTAGGAGAAGTGTAACAAAACAAAAACCCTTATTAGAATTTTTAAGATCTTCTAGAAATGCGTCATTACTTTACCACAAAGTATTAGCACTACCGTTATTACCACCAGATTTAATAAAGAATTCTTTTAAGGATATAAAATCTCAAATTTTTTTAATGGACAGCAACAACATTTTTCTACCATTTCTAAAATATTTTGAAAATCAGTGGATAAATAAGGTAAATAAAAGTAATTTTCTTAGTTTTTAATTTCATATGTAAAATTCTATATGTATGTAGGTTGGCTGCAAAAACTTCAGCGTGTATAATGAAAATATATGAACAACATCTGCCGTTGAGGCTTATAATGGAGTTATTGGACGTTCAGCTGAGAAAAATGGACACTTTTTTAAATTTGTCAAAGTAATTAGAGATGAGGAGTTTTTTAAAAGCCGTCATTTTGAAATGATGTCTGAAAGTGGGGGATCGGTTGCAAAAAGAAAGAGAAAGAGCAGCACAGAAAAAAATAACAAAATTAAGGAAGCACAACAAGGCAATATTACTGCTGCTACATTCCTTTCCAGAATGGTATACATAAAAAACGGTGTATGTACAAACATGGTACCGGAAGAAAATATTTTTAAGGAAGAATCTTCTGACGATGATTTGTCTGAAGATTTTGTTGATCAACCGTCGAATAATTACGAAAATGAATGTGTTGTTTGTAAAGATAAAATACCAAATATCGTGCTTCTGCCATGTAAGCATTTAAAAATTTGTGATGAATGCAACCTAAAACTGCAAGCTGACGCCATATCGAATGGCTTACAAAATTACAATTGTCCACTTTGCCGAAAAATCGTCGAAGATTCAATGCAAATTTATAATTAATTTTGTCTTTATTAATTGAAAATAAACCTTATATATCTATATTTTTAAATTTATTTAAATGTAATTGAATTTATATATTTTTGTTAATTGCTTCCAATAAAATAAGAAAAAATGGATTTATATATTCTATTTCTCTTTTTTTTCGTTATGGGAAATAATTGGGGAACAAGTTCATTTTGGTTGGTTTTGGTTTGCTTACTAGTTCCTTTTGTTGGGGATTTATTTCTTTTCGAAGTTTGGGGTTTTAATTCATAATGAATTAATCCCCAAAAAAAAAATCGGGGAATTAGTTCATTTTGGTTTGGGGGTTTAGTTCATATTGTTTGGGGTTTTATTTCATTCAGAACTTTGGGATTTTAATTCATAATGAAATAAGACCCCAGTTTTGGGGCTTAAATTCATTTTCGGTTTGGGGGCTTCGTTCATTGGGGGCTTCGTTCGTATCGCCTTTATGAAAGAAATGAGATTTGTACAGATATGGTACCAAAATTAAATATTTTTAAAGAAGAATCTTCAGATGAGAATTGGAAGAATTAAATCTTCCAATTTCAAATAATGAAAACGAATGTGTGGTTTGTAAGGACAAAGCTCCGAACATTGTGCTTTTACCATGCAAGCATCTCAAAATTTGTTATGAGTGTAATATAAAGATAATGACAGATGCAATGTCTAATGGTGCAGAAAATTATTCTTGCCCATATTGTCGTAGTTCCGTAAAAGATTCAATGCAAGTTTATATTTAATTCTCTTTAGCCCAAGAGCCTAAATCTATCTATTTCATAGAATTAAAATTTGTGTTGTTATTGTTTTGTTTAATTGTGATTTTTTTATTTATTTATTTTTTTTTTTTTTGACTGAAGTTAAAGTTATTTTAATGATACAAGAAATTAAATATTTAATTTTATTACATACATGAATAAATTATTTTTTTTAAATTAATAATAAATTTATACACAATATAAAAAAACCTTTTTCACTTTTTATAACATTTATCTTTTCAATTTAGATTTTGGCAGAACTGAACCACAAGTCAATATAGTTTTCACCCATATCATGTTAAATACATAGAATATGTGGAATCTAGTGAGAGTGTTTCACTAATTTAAATCAAAAATATATGCTTATGACCCATTTTATGATAATTTTTCGATTTCATAAGGAGCTTAAGTGATAACTAAAGAAATTTCAAATAAATTTTAATAAATTTTATTTTAAAATGGGGTTTTATTTCATTTTTCAATTGGGGATTTATTTCCATATGAAATAACATACCAAATTTGGGGTGTTATTTCATTTTTAATTGGGAAGTTGTTTAATTTCCTTGGGGCTTTATTTCATAAAAAATTGGGGGATTATTTCATAATGAAATAAGCCCCCAAATTTGGGGAGTTATTTCATTTTCGTTTTGGGGAGTTATTTCATGACGCCAAGACAATAATGCTTATGTAAAAAATGTATGCAAGACAGATGATCGTTTTGTTTTCAAAATATGAGTTTTTTTAGTATATAGTTGTAGGGGTACATCCCTTTTTATAACTGTAAATTTTAATTTCATATTCATTGATTTTAAAATAATAGATTGTCAATTATTATATTCAAGAATTTTCATAAAATATAATGTACGCACTTGAAAACATTAAATTTAAAATAAAAAACACAAATTTATTTATTTAAATATAACGACTACAATTGGCGATCCTGCAATTTAATATTATAAATAAATCAAAAATAAAGAAAAACAAACCTAATTATTTGGGAATTGGCTCAGAGATTTAATCTTATCAAGATCTTAGATTTCCAAATATCAAGATCATCAAAAAAATATTATTTATCAAAATTATCAAACAAGATCATCAATCAAGATCATAAGTTAAGATCATCAATCAATTTCACCGTTCAATTTCCTAAAAACAGACAATCATTAAGCACGAAACCTGAATTAGAGTCAAGATCCCTAAATAAAATATCCCGCTTCAACCTACTATAAATATCGGTCAAAGATTTACCTGAACTTGTAAAAAAAACAGAAATAAGTATATTATATTATATTTATTTTAAGTTACCTTTAGTATATACATACATACAAATACATACACGTTGTTAAATCAAATCAATATACTACATTCGTTGTTGTTACTTGTTTGTTTATTGTTTGTTAATCGTTGTTAATTGTAAACTTTCCCTTCGGAAACCATGTTTGTACACTCTCCCAATTCAACACGTCCAAATTGTACGTCACAACCCAATTTAACAGATAATTCTGACAACATCAATACTGAAACTGGAACATTGACTGAATTAGATAATCGTTCAACTCCTACTTGTCCTCAGTCTAATATTGAAATTTGTTCTACCACTATTAAACTTCCCCAATTTTGGACAAATTGTCCGGAAGCGTGGTTTATCCATGCTGAAATGCAATTTGCAAATAGGAAAGTAACACAGGACATTACTAAATATGAGTATGTTGTTACTGCTTTACCTCAAGATGTAATAGTAACTGTACTTGACATTATACAGAAACCTCCTTCAAGTAATCGTTACGATCATTTAAAGAAAATCCTTATTGAAAGGCATTCTATGAGTGAAAATGAAAATCAAAAACCATCTGAATTTTATAGGTCATTAGCTTTACTTGGGAATTCAAAGTTTAGTCCCGACGTGTTAAGAAAAATATGGTTAAGAAAATTACCAAATAACAAAAATGTTGTCTTGACTGGTTCCAATTTAACAGATATCAACGAATTAACACGCTTAGCTGATAACATATGGGAAGTGCTACAGGGTAATAAGATAGCAAGTATTAGAGACACTACTCCAATACATTCTGCAAATTCGTATAGTCTAGAAAAGGTTGTTGAAAATCTAGTACAAGCTACTACCAATATTTGTAATAGCTTCAATAATCTTTCATTAGACGTAGCTTCAATAAAAAATCAGTTAGATGGACAAAAGTACAGACCCTTAAATAGGCGATTAAGTAGGAGCAGATCTCGTCCTAGATCTACGAATAGAGACTGTAGATTCCATTACAGATACGGTAGTGAAGCAAGAAGGTGTGAACAACCTTGCTCTTATTATAGACAAAAAGAAGATTCAAAAAACTAACTGGACCCACTATCGAGGCGACAGATAATGGGAGTTTGAACTTGTCAACACGTCGCCTTTTTCTTTATGATAAGAATAATAAAATAAAATTTTTAATTGACAGTGGGGCAGATATATCTGTCCTTCCATCTTCAAAATTTAAAAGTCATAAGACTACTTCTGACATTGTTCTGACAGCAGCAAACGGTTCAAATATATCAACATTTGGTAAGAAAAAGTTGAATGTAGATTTAGGATAACGACGCGAGTTTCCCTTTGTTTTTATTATTGCTAACATTGAAAAGCCTATAATCGGAGCGGACTTTTTACACAAATACGGACTTTTAATTGACATAAAAAATAAAACGTTAATTGATCCCTTAACTAAATTATCTATTAATACAGTGTCACGCTACTGTAATATTTATTTACCAAAAGTTTTCGCCGTTGATAATCAATACACTAGTCTACTTAAACAGTACCCTTCATTAATATCTGAACCTGATTACACAAAACCAGTTAAACATTCAACGGTACATAGATTAGCAACCAACGGTCCGTTACCATTCACCAAACCTAGACGCTTAGATCCGATTAAATATAAAGTTGCTAAAAGTGAATTTGATTTTCTTGTAAAATTTGGCATTTGCAGACCTTCAAATTCATGTGCAGCATCTGCACTGCATTTAGTTCCGAAAAAGGACCCGAACGATTGGCGACCATGTGGTGATTTCCGACGACTCAATTGTATCACAGTACCTGATAGATATCCACTTCCACACATACACGACCTTAACATAAACATGACAAATAAGAAATTTTTTTCAAAACTTGATTTAGTAAGAGCTTAACATCAGATTCCTATGGCAGAAGAAGACATTTTTAAAACAGCAATCACCACACCATTCGGACTATTTGAATTTGTACGAATGCCTTTTGGTTTAAGGAACTCGGCACAA
>NC_060952.1:53334269-53343911 GCF_022045245.1 Lucilia cuprina | reverse complement strand
TTCTGATGGGGAAGTTAAGTGGAGGGTAGGGTAAATTATGGGCCGACCTCCACAACATTTTGTAGAGAGATGTTAGCTCAAACAAATTTAGTTTATGTCGAATTTAATTGATCTATTAGTATTTTTAAGCCAGTACTTAGCTTTAAAGTAATTTTCTGGAGGGGTCTTATATAGGGAGGGTCAATTATAGACCGATCCTCGTAAAATTTTGTAGAACGATTTTGGTTCCTACAGGTCATGTTTATATCGAATTTCATCGGTGGGGTAATTATGGATGTAAAAATTGGTAGAGAGATTTATTTTGCTATAGAAATTATCAGTGTCGAATTTCATTGATGCACCCGCATTTTTAATCCAGTAGTGACCGTTATATTACTTTTCTGATAGTGACTTTATATATGGGGGTGGGGGGTTCAATTAAGGCCCGATCCACAAAAAATTTGATTAAGAGATTTTGGATCGCAAGGTACTTACTTGAGTCGAATTTCATTGCTATAATCGTATTTTTAAGTCAGAAATGGGCTTTAAAGTAATTTTCTGAAGGGGACCTTATTTGGGAAGTAGGATCAATTATAGACCGATCCACATACAACTTGGTAGAGAGATTTTGTCTTGTATAAAATTTACATCTGTAAAATTGTATCACTGTACTCGTTTTTTTAAGCCAATAATGACCGTTAAAGTAAGTATTTATGTCAAATTTCTTCGCTATATTCTTATTTTTACGCCAATAATGAGCGTTGAAGTCATTTTCTGAAGGGAACCTTATATGGGGAGTAGGGTCAATTATGGACCGATCCACATAAAATTTGATAGAGAGGTTTTGGTTAGTATAAAACTATAGTCATATTTTTTAGCCAGTAATGAGCGTTAAAGTAATTTTATGGAGGGGACCTTATATGAATTATGGATCGATTCATATAAAATTTGGTGAAGAAATATTGGCTGGAATGAAACTTACGTGTATCGAATTTAATATACATTTGTGGGTTTACGACCAATATTAAATATAAAATAAGAATATATTTTTTGACCAGATATAAAATTTTTTTCAGTGTAATAATGCCCAAGCAATTTTAAACATGGGTTTCTACATGTAAATCTACCATAATGCGTAACTATAGAACTTGCTGTATTTACGAACTTGTCGCAAATACAACAATTTTTAAACATCAGACATTCTTACATTGCTTATGTAAACACCTGTGAACATATCCCGGAATGTGGGCCATTCTTCATAGAAACCATGAAAATCGCGACACAGGGCGGAACATTTTTTTTCAAAATGTGGAGATTCGTAAGTCGTATTAATGTAAGCAGATAAATCTCGTTCGAAGGTAAGATTTTATGAAATCCATCATTTCAGCTTTGTACATTGATAACTCTCTCTACAGTCTTCAATTTAATCATAAAATCTACATTAACTCTTTCAGCTAAATAAACGCTTTCGTAAGTATGGCGAAGGGAATGCCAATCTTTTTCAAGAGCTTGAAGTTTTGTTTCGATTTGAGATTCAGTCAAATCCATGGAAATACTTGAAAATTTCGTACATACATCAATTAAATTTTCATATTTATGAATGAATCTTAGACAAATTATCGACAAAAATTTTATCTTTTGTATCGTCCCTGTTTTGAATTTTAGTACTAGGTGTACAAAAACAATTATCGATATTTAAAGTGGTTTAGAATTAGGAAAAGCATTTATGTGATTTCCATATATTCAATGTTCCAACAAAAAGTGCCATGTGTTTCAAATTTATTGATTTAAAGCATAAATTCGCCAAAATAATATTTTATTTAAACTAGTTAATATAATACCGTAACTAATAGATCATCACCTGCCATTTGGTACACTCATCAACTTAAAATAACTTTATGGGTCGATTCAATCTCCTCCGTCCTTCTGTTAATATTGTTATGAAACGTTTTATTTAATGTACTTGCGGTACTTATATGAAAAAACGAAGAAGCCTGTAATTTTTAAAAATATTGTAGAATTATGCCCGTAATTTCAACAAATAGCTATATACAGAGCATAGCTACCTTTGTGGTAAAAATATTTAGAAATTTTAATCTATAGGTACTGACAAAGTATAACAAGTAGTCCGACTCTTTGACAGCAGTACCTAACTCTAAGCAGTAAAAAGCAACATAACTCTATATATGTGTTAGTAACAAAAATGTGTATGTATTGGTGCATGCCAAACACACAGAGTTTTATAAAAAAAGTTACAATTTTAAATTTGTTCGAATTTTCAATACCAAAAATTGAAACTCTGTTTGAAAATTAAAATTCAACAACAACAAAAATAAAATGTCAATAATTAGAAAAAAATATTTTTTTCCAGTTTAGGAAAATTAAACAAAATTTTTTATGAAAAGTGAGATAAAATTATTTTAAAAAATTACAGAATTTTTGTGCACAACCGTAATTTCGCGTACAATCCTTAAAAGTAAGTTAAACATTTGAGGGTTTTAACAAGTTTAAATTTTTCACAAGAGAGTCTAATTCGCACGACACTGGTAGATGTGAGAGAGTAATTTCCTGTATATGAGAGTCGGACTACTTGTTATACTTTGGGTACTGATTTAAAATACATGTTAACTTACCCCTTAGGTAAAGTTACCTACTAGTTATTTTACACTGTAGAAATTATAAACAATAGTCTACGTATTTGGTAAATTAATTCCACCAAATAAAATTTCAAATTGTAAGTTTAATTGCAATTTCTACACATATTAGAAATTTTGGATAGACAAATGATGTAGAAATAACTTGAAATTCTAAGATAAATGATTTAATAAGAATTAAAAAAGTATTTTCTTATAATTTATGCAAGAATAGTAATTACAATATCTTTATTAGGGTTAAACTAATTGATATCTTTAAGTAGCACTGCACTGAAAAAAAATATTTCGAAAACGACTAATGGTCCGCGAAAATAATTTTTAGCATAATATTAAAATTGTATTCTTTACAAAAGTTGTACGACGAACAATCATAGAGATATATGCAAAGATTTCTAGCATAACGTAATGACAACACTTTCCCTCGGTTACTAAATCATTTCGTAAATTTTTTTTATTTACTATTTCTGTTTGTGCGTTAGTATACTTACCATCATTACGATTTATATCGTAAACTCGTTTCACGCCACCACTAAATATGGTACCTTTAATAATAATGGCTATAGAAACAATAATAACTGTGACAGTTTGTATAACATCAGCATTTATGGCTGCCTTAAGACCACCCTAAAATCAGAAAGAACGTGAAACAAATAAGATTTATTATTGAACATCAAAATTTTGTATCTATTTTAAGAAAATGTTTTAGTTTGTTAACCAACCAACCGCCACCACCACATCTACACCTACCTTAATTGAGAAAAATACACATATTGTTGTCATACAACAAATGGATGCCCAATACGGTATTCCAATCACTGTAGATAATGCTACACTGGGTGTATAGACGGTGACACCTAGCGAACACATTTGACGTATTATATAAGTGAATGATGCTAAGCAGCGAAACCATGCGTGATTTAAATCTGTAAAATAAATGAAAAAAATTTATAAAATAAATAAATTTAGAGAAAATTTAAAAAAATGGTGTAAAAAATTAAAAATGAAAGTTATGCTTGTCTGATTCATTGCTATATCAAATAGAAAATTATTAGAACAAAAATTGGGTTAAAAAGTCTATATAATTTATTTAAATGATAGGCACATTGTTAAATTTTTCTTTATTTTGTAACTAAATTGTTAAGAATTTGTTTAAATATATCAATTTTATATAAATTATATTTAAGAATCATTTCCTAAATTAAACAAGTAAGAACTTATAGTCGAGCGATGCCGACCATATAATACCCTACACCTGTATACGAATAAAATGTGATTTAGTTTTCATAATAAAGCATTTAAGTTGAATTGTACCTTGCCTCAGATATACTAAAGCCATTTACTGTTTAATAAAACTGTGGATATTTAATTTAAATTTGATGGGGACTTTTTAGAGGGGCTAGGGTCAAATAAGGCCCTATAATTATAAAATTCATCAGGGTCATCAAGACTAGTATAGAACTTTTTTTGTTTTGCAGCTTTTTGTCGAGATACGAGTATATTAAGCATAATTATGAACTTAAAAGCCCTATTCGGGGTTTCAGTTGTATGGGGGCTAGGTGAAATAATGGACCGATGTTAACCATTTTCAATAGGCTTCGTCTACAGTACCATAAAGGATCGTGTGCCAAATTTCATTGAATTATCTCCAAATTGCGACCTGTAGTTTGATTACAATGTTTACAAGCCCTTTATGGGGGGTACACTTGTATGGGGCTAGGTAAAATAAAGGACCGATCTTAACCATTTTCAATAGGGTTCGTCCCGTCGTTCATTCAATTATCTTCAAAATTGCAGCCTGTAGTTTGATTATAAAATTTACATAGACGGACGGACATAGGTAAATCGACTCAGAAAATGATTCTAAGCCGATGGTATACTTTAAGGTGGGTATAGGACCAATATTATTATGCGTTACAAACATCAGCACAAACCCCACTAAAGTGGTGTAGGGTATAAAAAAATATTGCACTGAAATAGTGGCTTCCTGTAGGTTAGTGATTAGTGTTCTAATCTGGTAGACCGTAGATGGTGGGTTCAATCCCAACTGAGCTTACCAGTGCTTTGGGTGGGAATTATCATAAAACTGAGCAAGGTAAATTTGAGAGGGGTAACAAAAACAGGCTTTCCATAAAGGGTGAGTCGGTACATCTTCCTTTCAAAGTATGTAACGAATTAAATAACGCACTGAAGTTTTTTGACATTCGAACGGAGTTTAATAGTTAATCGCTTTAGACTATGTAAAGATCAGGCCCAATAACGGGCCTTATTTTAATGGAAAATTTTTGTTGGTAAATAAAAAGAGGTCTGATGCTTCCTGAGTTTTCTTACAATTTTTCAATAAGTGGTTGTGATATCACTCTCTGGATGAATAAATGTTGTAGTGCTTTAAGTGAACACTTGCTGTGTTGGTCTTATTTCTCGGTGCTCTTTTTCAACGACTAGGTGAGCTTCTGTAATGACTCACCACCGACAGTGCTTTTTACACGTCGGTGGCAATTAACGTTTATGGAATTTCCGGTCCACGATACGTGCACTTTACTCAAGTATATCTACTAGCTATCTACTCTCTGACTATTGCTGCCTCGTGGCTTTAAAATGCAAAAACATCACTTCCGTTGACAACCATGTAGATGAGATAATCACTTTTGAGTCGGTAACAGCACCTAGAAAACGTCACCGGTAGACCGAAGTAAGAATCCATAAACTATTCCGAAGATTTTGTGAGACACACGTAAACAATAATATCCGTCACATTCATTCTAGGTATTCGGGCTGGCAAGACCCGTCACTGTCAGAATTTATAAATTTAATTTCGACGAAAACTTGATAATGTCCAGAAATCACACTGAAAATTTAAACTCATTCCTAAAGATGAGAGTAAATATAGTAGTATCGTTATAAATATTGTTAAGAGATTTACTTTTATTAGTTATTTGTGTAGGATCTTGTCATGATACTAGTGCTAATATGTAAATTATTGATCTTCAAGCCATTTTTAAAGAGGACTTTGTTGAGATAATTGGGTCAAAAGAGACTCGATCATTATTAAGCAAATTGCCAGTAATATTTGGACTTCTACACAACTATGAATGTTGTAGAGATACTGAAACATTTAACATTCTTCAGTACTTATTCTGGGTATAATTGTATGGAAGCTAAGAGAAATAATGGACCGACATCAACAATTTTCAAGAGGTTTTGCCCGATTTTCATCAATTATCTTTAAAATTGCCATCTGTAGAGTGGTCACAAGGTTTGTACTGAACCACAAACAAATTAGGTAATACATATTTTTTGCTGATTGGTATACTTTAAGATGAGTATATGATCATTATTTTTAGGTGTTACAATTAACAGATCAAACTCATAATACGTATCTCACTATAGTGGAGTAAAGTAAACTTAATACGATGATAATTTTTGTTATAAAATTCATAAAATAAAAGCTACTAAAAATTTAAGTTATTTACCAAATGATTTTGCTATTACATAATACTTTGAATTGAATTTATCAATTAATTTAAATTGCTTAAAAACTTTGATAAACAAAACTTTAAGCAAAAATATGTTTTAAACTAAACTTAAGAAATTACTTTTTTTTTTGGTACAAGTATACAGGGCAACATATTTTACCCTTAAAGCATATTTAAGATTATTAAAACTTTATCTCTCTAACAGATACGAGAATAAGTATTTCAAATTTCTTTCAATTTTTTTTTCTCTTATGACAAAGTTTGTTAGATTTTACATTTAAAAGGATGGGGGGGTTTAAGTAATAATAAAACAGTATATACTAAAGTTCTCATTTTTTATGCAACAAACTTGTGTATATTTGTAAACAAATTAGAAATATACTTTTTGTGACAATTCTATTTTTTTTTGTATTTGTCATAAAACATACAATGTTATGAATACGAAAAGATTTTGAGAAAAATAATAAAAATAAAAAAATTGTGATCTACCTCTAATCACTAGTTTAAATTTGATCTTTTAACTTAAATCTATAGTTAAAGATTTTTGCAAGATTTACTACTTTAATGCTATACAATTTCATTTTACGAGTGTGGAAATCCTTCTTTGATTTCGCCCAAGAGAGAAATTTTTCTAAAAGGCTGTTCTCACCGATTGTTATTTTTTCTAGTTGTATTTTATTTGGCAAATACTTCAACCTTCTAGTCACATAGTAATGTCATAAAAATGTTGTAGAAAATCTCCGCAAGTCTTATGCAACGTAAATGTTAATAAAAAAGTAAAATGGGACAAAAGCCGACTATATAATAAGCTACTAAAGGTCCACTTAAAAGCTATAATTTTAAATTTGATATCGATATCATAATTTTTAAAACATAGTTGTGCAGATTGTCTAAATATTTTCAAATGCAATATTAATATTTAAGAGATTTTCGCTAGTTAAAAAGAAAGACATTTGAAAAATTGGTTTTCATTAAATATTATATTGAAAATACTGATCAAAAAAAAAAAAAAAAAAACTATTACAATGAATGTAATACTAGAATGTTATTATATAAATACTAGGTGTTATTATATAAATTTTTAATTGATTAAAAAATCTTTAATGTTTCAGTTTTTTACGTTCAATATTATTGAAATTTATCACCTAAAAATTCGCATTTAGAAAGGAGAGGGTATTTTTAATGTCATTTGTTTAGCTTCCACATTACAGAAATTTTCAAAAGTACTATTTGAAGAAAAAATAAATACTATAAAATAACTCCTACAGATATTCATTTAATCAAAGGTTTCTGTGTTCAATATTGTAGAAAATTAAAAAAAAACATAAAATATAATTTGATGCACAAAAAGTCTTTTTTTATATTTCTATGCACAATATTGTAAAAAATTAAAAAAATACCACCTGAAAAACGAAAAATTACAAAAATTTGTCTCAACAAATGCTTATTTAATACGGAGCGTGTATCATGTTTTCCGGTTTATCAGATTGCTTACCGATTATCATTTAGTCATGTTCAAATTTATGTTTCTAGGTTGAATTTTCAAAAAGTACTATTTGAGAGATCAAAAGTACTAAAAAGTTCTGTCCTAAAGAAGAACAGAATCATTTGAAGAAAAAAAAGGAAAGTGGAATAAATTTGATTTTTGTGGAAAGTACTAATATGTAAAAATAGGAACTTTTTGAAAGTTAAGTTTATAAAATATTTCATGCTAAATCGACACAGAAAATTCTAAGCCGAATAGTATACTTTAAGGTGGGTATAGGACTAATATTATTGTTTTTAAATATGTAGTTCACTTGCACAATCAAAGCAACACGAAGTGTACCAAGATAGGCAACTGTTATCGCTAAAGCGGGCTTTACAGGATCACACAAGTAATATGATCTGTCAAAATTTTGCGTAGAAGAGTACGGATGGGATCGTCTAAACGCAATATGTAATGAAACCATCTCACATTGAGAGAGAATACAGATGGAAAATTTGACAGTCGTATGGCTCTCTTCATGTTTTGAAATGATTTAAAAAACAAGCCGGTTTCATTAGATCAGGGATGTATTTTTATGTAGACACGCATAAAAAAGTGAAACAGCTGTTTCCATCTGACTTTTTAATTGTTTTATACCAATCGTGTAAACACAAAAAATATAAATCATACGACTTTTATTCTCTTTTTTGTTGTACGGATGGAATTTCATTTTACTTTTTCATTAGACTTGTCGTACGTAAATTGTGATCGTCTGAAGGGCCCTTAAGCTATCGTTACCGCTAAAATACTTTTTCAGCACAACTACCGTTACCGCTAAAATACCGAAATAAGCCAAAATACCGATAACGCTAAAATATCAATACCAAAATAAGTTAAAATACCAATACCGATATTTATTAAAAAAAAAATTTCTTAAAGGTACAAAACTCTTCACTTTCTGGTTTACTTTTCTTCTTTACTAAAATTATCATTGCATTGAGGCAATAATGCTTACGTAAAAATGAATTCAAGACAGATGATCGTTTTGTTTTCAAAATATGAGTTTTTTTTAGTATACAGTAAATGTCCATACAAACATACTGAAAGGAAAATATCAAACTGTTACCAATTAATTTTTTTGTGTCAAAAAAAAAACATATATTTTTTATTTGCAATCTAAAATTTGAAAGGAACGAAACAGCAACATAAATAAAATAGAAATAAAAGAAATTTGTCAGATTTGTGTTCAACTAATTATAATAAGTCATCATTACAGCTTCTAATTTGATTTAAAAATTTACATTACAAGAGATCGCACTATGGATCAAAAAGTAACTCTGGCGCGAATAAATTTATCACAATTACGTTTGTAGTTCAAAATATATTGAGGTTAGAAAACCATATCTTAATGAACGAAAAACGACTATATGTATGAAAAAGAAGATATTAAAAAAAATATATTTTGATCAATGACCTCCAATATTTCAATTATATATGACATAATTTCAGATATTATTCACCATCATATTTATAACTTTAATTTGATGGTCTGCGGTAATTTTTACATTATTCGGCATTAAAACCTCAATTTACTGTTACCATATTAATTCGCTTAAGAATGAGAGCAAACAATATAAATAACTGTTTTTTGTGTCAAAAAAAAAAATCATATATTTATTATTTGCAATCTAAAATTTAAAAGGAACGAAACAGCAACATAAATAAAATAGAAATAAAAGAAATTTGTCAGATTTGCGTTCAACTAATTATAAAAAGTCATCGTTACAGCTTCTAATTAAATTTAAAAATTTACATTACAAGAGATCGCACTATGGACCAGAGAGTAACTCTGGCGTGAATAAATTTATCACAATTACGTTTGTAGTTCAAAATATATTGAGGTAAGAAAACCATATCTTAATGAACGAAAAACGACTATATGTATGAAAAAGAAGATATTAAAAAAAAATATTTTGATCAATGACCTCCAATATTTCAATTATATATGACATAATTTCAGATATTATTCACCATCATATTTATAACTTTAATTTGATGGTCTGCGGTA
>NC_060952.1:53325574-53334169 GCF_022045245.1 Lucilia cuprina | reverse complement strand
TAACTTTTGTATGACAAATAGACAAACTTATTGTTATTGCTATGTAAAAATATTAGAATGGAATCTCAATGGGTTTAGTAATTATAGGAATTTTTATTTAGCTACATTTACAATTTCTATAGGAAATGAGTGCTTTTTTTGTTAAAATGTGTTAAGATATTTTTAGTCTAGTAAATTGAGGTTTTAATGCCGAATAATGTAAAAATTACCGCAGACCATCAAATTAAAGTTATAAATATGATTGTGAATAATATCTGAAATTATGTCATATATAATTGAAATATTGGAGGTCATTGATCAAAATATTTCTTTAATATCTTCTTTTTCATACATATAGTCTTTTTTCGTTCATTAAGATATGGTTTTCTAACCTCAATATATTTTGAACTACAAACGTAATTGTGATAAATTTATTCGCGCCAGAGTTACTCTCTGATCCATAGTGCGATCTCTTGTAATGTAAATTTTTAAATTAAATTAGAAATTGAACGCAAATCTGACAAATTTCTGTTATTTCTATTTTATTTATGTTGCTGTTTCGTTCCTTTCAAATTTTAGATTGCAAATAAAATATATATGATTTTTTTTGATACAAAAAACAGTTATTTATATTGTTTGCTCTCATTCTTAAGCGAATTAATATGGTAACAGTTTGATATTTTCCTTTCAGTGTGTTTGTATGGAGTTTGACATTTACTATTGTAGTCGTTATATTTAAATAAATAAATTTGTGTTTTTTATTTTAAATTTAATGTTTTCAAGTGCGTATATTATATTTTATGAAAATTCTTGAACATAATAATTGACAATCTATTATTTTAAAATCAATGAATATGAAATTAAAATTTACAGTTATAAAAAGGGATGTAACCCTACAATACTCCCCCTCCGGAAAGATTAACGTTTAATAAATTAAATGTAACACTTTTTTGGGTTTTTGTATAGAATTATTGATGTTAGTGTTTTATATGTATGCAGGTTTTAGTTTGTCTATAGAAATCGTTTTTATTTTACCATCCACATCTAACTTGAAACTTTTTTATCTTTTTCAATTACTTTGTACGGTCCTTCAAATGGTGTTTGCAAGGACCTCTTTTGATCAACATGTACAAAAACGTATTTGCAAGTAGAAAGATCTTTAGGTACATATATATCATTATTACTACTTTTGTGATGTGATAAGTTAGAACGAAAATTTTTAAAATATTCTTTTAATTTATTTAAAAAATCATAAGAAGTTTCTTCCATGTTCGAAACTACTACTTCTCCAGGTAATCTAATGTTTTGACCATACACCATTTCAGCAGAAGTTCCTTTCAAATCTTCTTTGAATACTGATCTGAGACCGAGTAAAGCCACCGGAAGAATATCATACCAATTTTCAGAGTTTTCATTAGCCATAATTGTTGCCTTTAACTGTCGATGGAATCTTTCTACTATACCGTTTGCTTGTGGGTGATAAGGAGTGGTTATAATTTTATGACTACCTAATAATTTTGTTAGTTCCGTAAAAATTTTCGATGTAAATTGGGTACCCTGATCACTAGTTATCTTAAGAGGTATTCCAAAACGACTTATATAATTCCTGAAAAATGTCTGGGCTATTGTCAACGCTGTAATATCCTTGAGTGGATATGCCTCTGGCCACCGCGTAAAACGATCAATGATTGTTAAAATGTATCTATGGTTACGAGATGGTGGAAGTGGACCGACTATGTCAAGGTGAATGTGCTCAAATCTACCTCTAGGAATATCTATTTTCATTACAGGTGATTTGTATCTATTTACTTTTGACTTCTGGCAATTTACACATTGCTTAGACCACAAATTTATATCCTTATTCATGTTTGGCCAAAAATAACGATGAGAAATTAGACGACGAGGGTACACTTCGTGTTGCTTTGATTGTGCAAGTGAACTACATATTTAAAAACAATAATATTAGTCCTATACCCACCTTAAAGTATACTATTCGGCTTAGAATTTTCTGTGTCGATTTAGGTATAAACTTTTTTGAATACTTGCTACTTTTTGTTGTAAAAATCGTATATTTTTTTGGCAGAAAATTTTTTGAAAAGGTTAAATTTAAAAAAATTCGCCAAAAATAATTGGGCAAATTTGTCCGAACTTTTATTCTTGTTCCCAAAAGTAGAGATTCCATACTTTATGGTGGTATATAATAATTTTTCATTTTTACTTTCATTTTTATTATTTTTAACATTAGTACCTAAATAGGATATTTTAAAAAGAAACAAGTGTGGTATTCGGCTATGCCGAATCTTATATACCTATCATCAAATCACTGCCATATAAATAAACTTTGATATTTTGAATATTTGATTATTATATATTGATACCAATGTGAACATCAGGGTAATATTTGAAATAGTTCTCTTAATGGGGTTCAACTATTGACAGTGAAGATTTATTATTTATTTTAAATTTTATAGTTCTACTTACATTTTAAAGCCAGTAATGAACATTAAAGTCATTTCTTTAAAGGAACTTTATACAGGGTTAGGATTAGTTATGGACCGATCCTCATCAAATATAGTAGAGAGATTTTAGCTTAAAATTAGTTTATGTTGAATAGCATTGGGATATTAATATTATCAGCCAATTACAGTAATTTTCTTAAGGTTCCCTTATATGCGGAGTAAGAGTAAGAGTAACTATGAAGGGATCATTCTTAAATCTCGTAGAACGATTTTTATTTATACAAATCATATTTATGATATGGGGTAATTATGGACTGATCCTCGTAAAAATTGGCAGAGAGATTTCGGTTCCTATAGAACTTATTAGTGTCGAATTTTATCTTTGTACCTGCATTTTTAAGCCAGTAATGAGCGTTAAAGTATCTTTCTGATGGGGAAGTTAAGTGGAGGGTAGGGTAAATTATGGGCCGACCTCCACAACATTTTGTAGAGAGATGTTAGCTCAAACAAATTTAGTTTATGTCGAATTTAATTGATCTATTAGTATTTTTAAGCCAGTACTTAGCTTTAAAGTAATTTTCTGGAGGGGTCTTATATAGGGAGGGTCAATTATAGACCGATCCTCGTAAAATTTTGTAGAACGATTTTGGTTCCTACAGGTCATGTTTATATCGAATTTCATCGGTGGGGTAATTATGGATGTAAAAATTGGTAGAGAGATTTATTTTGCTATAGAAATTATCAGTGTCGAATTTCATTGATGCACCCGCATTTTTAATCCAGTAGTGACCGTTATATTACTTTTCTGATAGTGACTTTATATATGGGGGTGGGGGTTCAATTAAGGCCCGATCCACAAAAAATTTGATTAAGAGATTTTGGATCGCAAGGTACTTACTTGAGTCGAATTTCATTGCTATAATCGTATTTTTAAGTCAGAAATGGGCTTTAAAGTAATTTTCTGAAGGGACCTTATTTGGGAAGTAGGATCAATTATAGACCGATCCACATACAACTTGGTAGAGAGAGATTTGTCTTGTATAAAATTTACATCTGTAAAATTGTATCACTGTACTCTTTTTTTAAGCCAATAATGACCGTTAAAGTAAGTATTTATGTCAAATTTCTTCGCTATATTCTTATTTTTACGCCAATAATGAGCGTTGAAGTCATTTTCTGAAGGGAACCTTATATGGGGAGTAGGGTCAATTATGGACCGATCCACATAAAATTTGATAGAGAGGTTTTGGTTAGTATAAAACTATAGTCATATTTTTTAGCCAGTAATGAGCGTTAAAGTAATTTTATGGAGGGGACCTTATATGAATTATGGATCGATTCATATAAAATTTGGTGAAGAAATATTGGCTGGAATGAAACTTACGTGTATCGAATTTAATATACATTTGTGGGTTTACGACCAATATTAAATATAAAATAAGAATATATTTTTTGACCAGATATAAAATTTTTTTCAGTGTAATAATGCCCAAGCAATTTTAAACATGGGTTTCTACATGTAAATCTACCATAATGCGTAACTATAGAACTTGCTGTATTTACGAACTTGTCGCAAATACAACAATTTTTAAACATCAGACATTCTTACATTGCTTATGTAAACACCTGTGAACATATCCCGGAATGTGGGCCATTCTTCATAGAAACCATGAAAATCGCGACACAGGGCGGAACATTTTTTTTCAAAATGTGGAGATTCGTAAGTCGTATTAATGTAAGCAGATAAATCTCGTTCGAAGGTAAGATTTTATGAAATCCATCATTTCAGCTTTGTACATTGATAACTCTCTCTACAGTCTTCAATTTAATCATAAAATCTACATTAACTCTTTCAGCTAAATAAACGCTTTCGTAAGTATGGCGAAGGGAATGCCAATCTTTTTCAAGAGCTTGAAGTTTTGTTTCGATTTGAGATTCAGTCAAATCCATGGAAATACTTGAAAATTTCGTACATACATCAATTAAATTTTCATATTTATGAATGAATCTTAGACAAATTATCGACAAAAATTTTATCTTTTGTATCGTCCCTGTTTTGAATTTTAGTACTAGGTGTACAAAAACAATTATCGATATTTAAAGTGGTTTAGAATTAGGAAAAGCATTTATGTGATTTCCATATATTCAATGTTCCAACAAAAAGTGCCATGTGTTTCAAATTTATTGATTTAAAGCATAAATTCGCCAAAATAATATTTTATTTAAACTAGTTAATATAATACCGTAACTAATAGATCATCACCTGCCATTTGGTACACTCATCAACTTAAAATAACTTTATGGGTCGATTCAATCTCCTCCGTCCTTCTGTTAATATTGTTATGAAACGTTTTATTTAATGTACTTGCGGTACTTATATGAAAAAAACGAAGAAGCCTGTAATTTTTAAAAATATTGTAGAATTATGCCCGTAATTTCAACAAATAGCTATATACAGAGCATAGCTACCTTTGTGGTAAAAATATTTAGAAATTTTAATCTATAGGTACTGACAAAGTATAACAAGTAGTCCGACTCTTTGACAGCAGTACCTAACTCTAAGCAGTAAAAAGCAACATAACTCTATATATGTGTTAGTAACAAAAATGTGTATGTATTGGTGCATGCCAAACACACAGAGTTTTATAAAAAAAGTTACAATTTTAAATTTGTTCGAATTTTCAATACCAAAAATTGAAACTCTGTTTGAAAATTAAAATTCAACAACAACAAAAATAAAATGTCAATAATTAGAAAAAAATATTTTTTTCCAGTTTAGGAAAATTAAACAAAATTTTTTATGAAAAGTGAGATAAAATTATTTTAAAAAATTACAGAATTTTTGTGCACAACCGTAATTTCGCGTACAATCCTTAAAAGTAAGTTAAACATTTGAGGGTTTTAACAAGTTTAAATTTTTCACAAGAGAGTCTAATTCGCACGACACTGGTAGATGTGAGAGAGTAATTTCCTGTATATGAGAGTCGGACTACTTGTTATACTTTGGGTACTGATTTAAAATACATGTTAACTTACCCCTTAGGTAAAGTTACCTACTAGTTATTTTACACTGTAGAAATTATAAACAATAGTCTACGTATTTGGTAAATTAATTCCACCAAATAAAATTTCAAATTGTAAGTTTAATTGCAATTTCTACACATATTAGAAATTTTGGATAGACAAATGATGTAGAAATAACTTGAAATTCTAAGATAAATGATTTAATAAGAATTAAAAAAGTATTTTCTTATAATTTATGCAAGAATAGTAATTACAATATCTTTATTAGGGTTAAACTAATTGATATCTTTAAGTAGCACTGCACTGAAAAAAAATATTTCGAAAACGACTAATGGTCCGCGAAAATAATTTTTAGCATAATATTAAAATTGTATTCTTTACAAAAGTTGTACGACGAACAATCATAGAGATATATGCAAAGATTTGGTACTTTTGGACCTTTGACTTCAACTATCTCATTAGGACCATGACTTTTAGACCTTTATTTAGATTGATTAGATGATGCTGTATACCTGTTTATACCCTACACCACTTTAGTGGGAAGGGTATATTAATTTTGTGCTGATGTTTGTAACGCACAATAATATTGGTCCTATACCCATCTTAAAGTATACCAATCGGATCAGAATCATTTTCTGAGTCACTAGTACACAACAGGCGATTTTGAAGATAATTTAATGAAATTTGGTACATGATATTCTAATGTCCCAGGGACAAAGCCTATTGTTAAGATCGGTTTATAGATAATTCAATGAAATTTGGCACATTATCTTCTATGGTACCGAAGACGAAGCCTACTGAAAATAGTTTATATCGGTGCATTATTTCACCTAGCCCACTTGATTACCCTCACGAATTCTTTAATAATAGGTCATCATATGACCCTAGCCCCTATAAAAAGCCCCATCAAAATTTCACACTTAAAAGTCCACAATTTTATTCAATAATAAAAGGCTTAAGTATGCATTATGACAACTAAATCAAGTTTTATTTTTGTAAAAGGTATAGGGTATTATATGGTCGGTCTCGTCCGACTATAACTTCTTATTTGTTTTATATTACCATCTAAAATACGTCCTAGAATATGTTTGCGATGTTATGGATGTAATGTTAACAACCCCTGCATGGTATTATAATTGGTCAAATATACCCCTTAAAGTCTCTGAACCCAAATTTCGAACGATTTCTTAAATCTGTACATAAAGTGGGATGAATATTTCATTATAAAAATTGTTTTCCAAAAAGTTCTATGTGGAGTTTTTTTGAATTGAGCGAAACCGCGTTAAAAAATCCGGTTATTTTTAAAAATACATATTAATTACATCAGCTAATGAATCCGAAAAGATACATCTTTTTCTGAAGCAACAAGATACAACAAAAATACAGCTATTTTAACCTGTTTTTTGCTTTTCTGAATCTTTGTTCTAATATTCAAAACAGGAACGATACGTTACCGAAAGTAATTTATTAAAAGAAGTAACAAATAAAATATAAAATTTTAAGTGCCAAATATCAATGTAGGGTGTATGGAATGAAATACACAATTGTTGAAAATCTAATTTATATTTATTATATGTATGAAAATCTACTTTGGTACTAGGCGAAAGTTGATCTAATAATATTAACTTCCCGAGTGTAGGGTGCATACAAGTAATGTAACAGCACAGAGATAGTGCAAAATGATCGGCGCTGGCGGTGCAACAATTTTAGGTTATATAGAAAGTTTTTTTTTGCAGAAATTGGACATTTATTTATTTTTATTTTTTTACTATTTTTTATCACAATTTTGTGTGGCAACTCTTTTCAATTTGCCATACGAATTTTAAATAGTGGCAACTCCGTTCAAATTGGTGGATTTATTTTTGAAATACATGTGCGATTCCAATTTTTATCAGCGGCTACTTATCTTCTATGGTACCGAAGACAAAGCCTGCTGGAAATAGTTTACATCGGTGCATTATTTCACCTAGCCCACTTGATTACCCTCACGAATTCTTTAATAATAGGTCCTCATATGACCCTAGCCCCTATAAAAGCCCCCATCAAAATTTCACACTTAAAAGTCCACAATTTCATTCAATAATAAAAGGCTTAAGTGTGCATTTTGACAACTAAATCAAGTTTTATTTTTGTAAAAGGTATAGGGTATTATATGGTCGGTCTCGTCCGACTATAATTTCTTATTTGTTTTATATTACCATCTAAAATACGTCCTAGAACATGTTTGCGATGTTATGGATGTAATGTTAACAACCCCTGCATGGTATTATAATTGGTCAAATATACCCCTTAAAGTCTCTGAACCCAAATTTCGAACGATTTCTTAAATCTGTACATAAAGTGGGATGAATATTTCATTATAAAAATTGTTTTCCAAAAAGTTCTATGTGGATTTTTTTTGAATTGAGCGAAACCGCGTTAAAAAATCCGGTTATTTTTAAAAATACATATTAATTACATCAGCTAATGAATCCGAAAAGATACATATTTTTCTGAAGCAACAAGATACAACAAAAATACAGCTAATTTAACCTGTTTCTTTTTTACACAATTTTTGAAAATCTAATTTATATTTATTATATGTATGAAAATCTACTTTGGTACTAAGCGAAAGTTGAACTAATAATATTAACTTCCCGAGTGTAGGGTGCATACAAGTAATGTAACAACACAGAGATAGCGCAAAATGATCGGCGCTGGCGGTGCAACAATTTAGGTTATATAGAAAGTTTTTTTTCAGAAATTGGACATTTATTTATTTTTTTACTATTTTTTTATCACAATTTTGTGTTGCAACTCTTTCAATTTGCCATACGAATTTAAAATAGTGGCAACTCCGTTCAAATTGGTGGAATTATTTTTTGAAATACATGTGCGATTTCAATCTTTATCAGCGGCTACGTTTAAGCCGGATTGCCTTTTGAGGGCCAAATAGACTAAACAAGCGGCTTGACAAACATCCTTTTCCATTTTTATCACACACTACACAAACATTGCACGTACAATCACCGATTTTTTTCAGTTTAAATGTAAATTTTGTTAAAAAAAAATTATTTTTATTTAGGTATAAACAATACAAACGGATTGACAAAAATTCAATATGTTTGTATAAAAATCAAAATTTTTTGTTTTA
>NC_060952.1:53320119-53325474 GCF_022045245.1 Lucilia cuprina | reverse complement strand
TAAATCTTATATTTACCTATTTTCTATTTGTTTGCTTATCCTTATAATTGAAAGGTCCTATTATGCTTAAATTTTCAGAAATTTATAACTATTTTTACCTAAATTTTTCGACAGATCATTTCGTTCTGTTTCGTTTATGATCATGTAGGTAAAAATTTACAGGTAATTATAATTTCGATTCATTCACTAATAAGAAATATCAATGACTGAATTACAGGTTATAGTAATATAGTCCTAAATGCTAATAGGTAGACAGTTCGTAATTTTTTACTTTGGAATACCGGTATCGGAAATGACAAGAATTGGTATATAAGTAAACATCTCAGATTTTAAGTACCATATTTAATAAATCTACAATGAAGATTTCATTAAAGTACGAAGAGTTGTGTTTCGTTTTATGGAGTGTATCTTCAAAAGGGCCAGAAAGAATTGAAGACATTTCAAATTATATAAAAACTACATAAAGTAGAAAAGTAGACAAAACAGGCATATCAAAAATTGCAAACTTTTTGATGTAAAAAGTAAGTCTGTGGATGGAAATCAAAAGAAATTTTGATTAAAATTTTGTAGTTGGATGGAAACTACTATGGAAATCTCAACTTACAACACATCAGCAGGAGCGCCTTTCAAGTCATACGAAGACTTATGTTCAAGGTCAAAAAAAGAGGGTCACACAAAAACTTTTTTCAATCTCAAATGAGGAAATTGCAGATACATTTAACGAAATGCTGAAAAAGGAAAACCAACCTATGGATGCCGTAAATATTGCAACTATTCTTCCTAATGCATCACCAAAACGACTTAAGCGAATTGTGGAAAGTATACCAACTCCAACATCACAATCAAATTTTACTGAAGAGGAAGCAATAGAGCTTATGTTGGAACTTGGACTCAGTCGAAATAAGTACCAAATATCAAGGAAAGCTCTTCATGAAAAAGGACACAATATATTACCATCATACAAGGCGATCCAGGAAAAAAAACAAACTATCCTACCATCACCTATTGCTGTTAGTGATGTGGAAGCTTGTATTAATATATCATCTTTGCTCGAAAACACAGCATCAAGAATTGTGTCAGACTTTTCAGAAGACCAACTAAGGAAAATTCATAACTGTGATGTTGTCTTAATGTGTAAGTGGGGATGTGACGGTTTATCAGCACTTCCAGAATACAAACAAGCTTGTGGAAGTCGGACATTAGCAGACTACAAAAGTGTATTTATGTCATCATTAGTGCCATTACGAATTCGTTCATTCCCTTAATCCATCATCGTCAAACATCGGAAATTCATTTGAAGATATATGGATCAATACAACTCCGGGTTCAAAAAATTTTTGTAGACCCATTGGATTTGAATATATAAAGGAGTCAAAGAAAACAACAAAAGATTTAGTGGAATATTTAAAAGATGAAATAAATGCACTGGAGCCCATTTGCATAAAAATAAAAGAATTCTCTATTAACGTATCATATCAGCTAAGCTTAACAATGATTGATGGAAAGGTCAGCAATGCATAACAGAAACTTCTTCCTTCTGGAGATGCTCAATATGTAATGAGAAAAAGTCGCAATTCTCAAATATAAACAAAAGCAGAAGTATAAATGAAGAAGTCCTGTCTTTCGGAATTTCACCACTTCATGCCAGAATACGATTTTTGGATTACTTTTTACACATAGCATACGACCTCAAATATAGAAGTGTGCCAGAGAATCTTACTAAATCAACAAAAAATAATGAAGAATTGAAAGAACTGGAGCTGCGGAAAAAAGCAGAATCCAAGAAGAATTTAAAGTTCAGATGGGATTAAACATCGACAAACCACTTCCAAGTTGCGGTAGTACAAATGACGGTAATACGGCGAAAAGGTTTTTTCGTGATTTTGAAATTACTTCAAAAATAACTGGAATCGACAAGGAGTTGGTTCGAAGAGTTAACACTATTTTAATGGCACTGAATAGTAAACATAAAATTAATGGAAATCGATTTGGGGAATATACATCTGAAATTTCTAAATTACTTGTATCTCTGTATCCATGGAGGGAACTAACACCAACAGTACACAAAGTATTGTGTCATGGTCAAATAATAATTGAATCGAATATTCTTCCACTTGGAGAGTTAACAGAAGAAGCCCAGGAAGCGAGGAATCGAGATTTTAAGCATGTTCAACTTTTCAGCTCAAGAAAATGCTCCAGGCAATCACAGAATGAAGATATTTTTAGTAGTTTACTTCTATCTTCTGATCCTGTTGTTTCAACTATGCGAAAAAGATGGATTTGTTATGAAACTCTATTATCTCAAAACGAGGAAGATTTAAAGGACTTATATTACCTTCTGGATATGTATACCGATATGACAGATTATTTTATAAAAAATAAGTAGTGTTAGGAATTAACTATATAAGTAGGTTGTAAGAATTAATTGTATTATGTTTAAGATAAACAGTTCAAATAAAAAAAGCTATTATACTAACTGATTATATTGTATTAAATTGTGTTTTATATTTCGGTGGGCGGAAAAGGTGGTTTGTGTGGGGTGATTTAGGTGTTGTTGTGCGTGGCACATAATAAAATTATATTTTTTTATTGTATATACAATGTTATAGTCTTTAATAAAATAATTAACTAAATAATTTTTAAAAATTGTCCAAATATTTTATTCAACACCAAATGTATGTTCTGTCATACTTAATGATAAAATATGAAAAAGATGAAATTAAAGGACGCAGGTTTAAATGAACATATAATTTAATGTAATTGAGATATTGGCTTGAAATTTTTTGTAAAGGGTCGAGAATTTCCATATCTAACTAAAAAAAGATATTAAGGGATAAATATGGACTAAATATGACAAAATCTTTATTTATGAACAAAACTCAATAAAATCTTCAACGCTTGTTAAATTTGTCATTTCAAATAAGAAAATGCAAAAAAAAAAAATGAAAAGGTCAAAGGGCATCCCGCAATTCCCAAAATTAGGAATGAAAATCCCAAAAACGGGATTTTTTACATTTTTGCCCATAGGGTCCACATTTCTTTCAGGGCTGGGAAAATACTTTTGGAGTAAATAGAAAACATATTGAGGTTTCCAAAACTGCTTTCAGTTTTCTGATCCCAGCTTTGGGATTTTAGAACATGTCGCCCAAAGTTGAAGTTTTGATAAAAATAGGTCATATTCGGAAGGACGCAGTGGCAACATTTTCAAAAAATAGGACAAGTTTTTTACGTCAAAGCGTTCTGCGTAAAGATACCTTTTAGAAAACTATAAAATTGTTATATGTTCTTAAAGAAATTTTAATTTTATTAATAAAAGAGTTAAGACACATTTTTGGCAAAAAAAAGAAACGGCAAAAATCTAAAATTTTTTGAATTTTTAAATTAAAAACGTATATTTTTGGATCTGTAAATGATATTGATCTGAAATTTTTTGTATATTATTGGAAATTTTGTCTAACTAACAAAAAAAAATTGAGTCCATAAAATTACGCCCGGTATTCAAAAAAAGGCGAACCAAGGTATGGTAAATTTTGTATCACTAAATTTTTAAATGCCTATATATTATAAGAGATAAGTAGTATGTCCAAGCATGTTTTTTCAAGATCTCGTCGAGCGCAGAAAATATAAAAATCTTTGTATTTGGGTGAAAAACAAAAAAATGGCACGAGTTTAAAAATTTTACATGTCGTAGGTACCCTACTTTGAGCCGCCACAGCTCCTTCCTTGGGGCATCTGCGTGGTTCATCTTCAAAACTTAAAAAACTTTAAACATCAATATTGTAGAATTATGCCCGTAATTTCAACAAATAGCTATATACAGAGCATAGCTACCTTTGTGGTAAAAATATTTGGAAATTTTAATCTATAGGTACTGACAAAGTATAACAAGTAGTCCGACTCTTTGACAGCAGTACCTAACTCTAAGCAGTAAAAAGGAACATAACTCTATATATGTGTTAGTTACAATTTTAAATTTGTTCGAATTTTCAATACCAAAAATTGAAACTCTGTTTGAAAATTAAAATTCAACAACAAGAAAAATAAAATGTCAATAATTAGAAAAAATATTTTTTTCCAGTTTAGGAAAATTAAACAAAATTTTCTATTAAAAGTGAGATAAAATTATTTAAAAAAATTACAGAATTTTTGTGCACAACCGTAATTTCGCGTACAATCCTTAAAAATTGCCAAGGGTTTTGATAAGTTTAAATTTTTCACAAGAGAGTAGAATTCACACGACACTGGTAGATGTGAGAGAGTAATTTCCTGTATATGAGAGTCGGACTACTTGTTATACTTTGGGTACTGATTTAAAATACATGTCAACTTACCCCTTAGGTAAAGTTACCTACTAGTTATTTTAGTCTGTAGAAATTATAAACAATAGTCTACGTATTTGGTAAATTAATTCCACCAAATAAAATTTCAAATTGTAAGTTTAATTGCAACTTCTACACATATTAGAAATTTTGGATAGACAAATGATGTAGAAATAACTTGAAATTGATTTAATAAGAATTAAAAAAGTATTTTCTTATAATTTATGCAAGAATAGTAATTACAATATCTTTATTAGGGTTAAACTAATTGATATCTTTAAGTAGCACTGCACTGAAAGGAAAATAATTCGAAAACGGCTAATGGTCCGCGAAAATAATTTTTAGCATAATTTTAAAATTGTATTCTTTACAAAAGTTGTACGACGAACAATCATAGAGATATATGCAAAGATTTGGTACTTTTGGACCTTTGACTTCAACTATCTCATTAGGACCATGACTTTTAGACCTTTATTTAGATTGATTAGATGATGCTGTATACCTGTTTATACCCTACACCACTTTAGTGGGAAGGGTATATTAATTTTGTGCTGATGTTTGTAACGCACAATAATATTGGTCCTATACCCATCTTAAAGTATACCAATCGGATCAGAATCATTTTTTGAGTCACTAGTACACAACAGGCGATTTTGAAGATAATTTAATGAAATTTGGTACATGATATTCTAATGTCCCAGGGACAAAGCCTATTGTTAAGATCGGTTTATAGATAATTCAATGAAATTTGGCACATTATCTTCTATGGTACCGAAGACAAAGCCTGCTGAAAATAGTTTACATCGGTGCATTATTTCACCTAGCCCACTTGATTACCCTCACGAATTCTTTAATAATAGGTCCTTATATGACCCTAGCCCCTATAAAAGCCCCCATCAAAATTTCACACTTAAAAGTCCACAATTTCATTCAATAATAAAAGGCTTAAGTATGCATTATGACAACTAAATCAAGTTTTATTTTTGTAAAAGGTATAGGGTATTATATGGTCGGTCTCGTCCGACTATAACTTCTT
>NC_060952.1:53318754-53320019 GCF_022045245.1 Lucilia cuprina | reverse complement strand
TATCAATTACTGACTTAAATATCCAGTATTTGCCCATTAAGTTCGACTTAAGTATAAAGTTAAAGCTCAGCATCCGCTCTTTCCTTTTCTATATAATTTCTGGAGCATAAAGTTTTGTTAGACGGAAGATTTCATTGAATTTATATTTTAACTCTTTTAAATTTAGAGTAATTAATTCAGAATAAAGAAAAATAACTCAATTTATTAACTACAATTATAATTAAACTATAAAACACTGTTTTTTAAATTTTACAATAGAAAGCTAAATTAACCCAATTGAAATTGGTAAGATTTTATTATAAATCACTAAAAATTTAATGCTCAATAATATTCTTTAATAGGGTTTTAATATAGGAAAATAATTTCCAAACTAATTGTCGATTTAAACAATATTGATACTGCAGGTTGAGAAAACTACGCAACTCTTCATATCAATATTTGTTATGCAAATTAGACTTAATATGCCCAAAGATTACAGTACAAAGTCCATACGTGTCTTAAATCATCCACATGTTCCAGCCTAAATTCCTCAATAGTGATATCTTGTCAACAATAATATTCTATTTAAAATGCAATAAAACTAAATTTTGTAATTTGGATATTTAATCTACACTTAGATGTTTTACTTCACTCAACAAAATCTATCATAACCTTCAATATTTGCTAAATAGTTGCCCGATGATGTATGTTATTACAAGAATATTCTCAACGTGGTCACTAAAAATTGATAGAATGAAGTGTGACGTCATCAATATTAAATATCATAAGTATAATATTAAGACAAAATAGAGTGTAAGCTTTTAAATAAGTATGTAAGTAAGTCTGCTTACATTAGGTAAGCTGAGTTTTTAACATTTTTTTTGTGTAAGTAATTTTCAAAGAGAAAAAGAAAAAGCTTTACATTTTTTATTTGTTTAAATTCTGTAGTAAAGAGAAGAGAATTAATTGAATTTAACATTATTATATGTTAACATTGTAATCAACAATTCTATATAAACAATTTTAACAGTTTATTAGCAACAGAATTTTACTTAAAATATGAAATGATAAAATGTTAAAAATGTTTATAGAATTGAATAAGATCTTTTTTTTGTAATTTAATAATACATTACAAACTCTAACGTAAAATAACAATCTTATTATTTTAATTTAATAATTTTAAGTTATAGCATGTTAGAAGATTGTTGTTACTATTTATTAATTCAATGTTTTTAAGTTACAGTTCCTGGAATGTTTTGAGCTCAAACCATTATCCAAGCCGGAAA
>NC_060952.1:53303035-53318654 GCF_022045245.1 Lucilia cuprina | reverse complement strand
AGAAATTTCTCTTAAATCAAAAATAATATGGAAGTATATTCTCAAAACTGGGATATTTGTTATAAAATATTGGGATTAGATTATAAATCGGATGTTAGACATTTTTTTGTAAAACTAAATTATTATTATTGGTATTATTAAATAAAATAGGAAATAAGAAGTTAGATTTCATATGTTTTAATAGAATATAGTGTTATATCAAATATAGGTAAATAATTTTCCTTGAATATTCATTAGGTTTTAATATATGTTTTTACATATGGTTTTATACATTCTATGGCAAAATGTATATAGGAAATAATTAGGTGGTCATATTAGGTAGATTTAGGAATAGCTTTTTGTAATTTGGGTTAGATAATTGTTGTAATTTAGTATATAAATTTGATTTAGTTTAGTTAGAATTTAAGAGTTTTGGTTAGAATCTTTCGAGACAAAAATAAGTTATTTTCTTTTTATGCCAATGCAGGTGTCAATTCTGGTATGTAGTGGAAATAAAGCAGGAGGAATTAAAGTTGAATTTGTCGTCACGATAGTGGATTTATTGTTTGTTTGGAAGTTTACAAGATGTTATGAGATGTTCAGATATCAGTAGAATCTACGCAGAATCGAAGTTATTCCAGGTGGTAATAAAAATTAAATCTCTCGAGTGACTAAGTTCAATGCCGACGACCATGAGGTCCAAACTAGTCCAGGTCAGTCAGAAAACGCACCCGAGAGATTGTAGTGGAACTATACATGGGAAAAACAATATTAGATATCAGAATAGGATGTCTAAATTATTCCACATTGTTTAAAAAGTTACCTTATGGTCAGTTTAATGGTATTTGAAGAATCTGTCTCAATCCTTTGGAAATTTTGTGAACACCTTTTTCAAATAAATAAATGTTCCCACGGATAATGTTCTTTCGGAGATTATTTTGATTTTATTGGAAACTATATTATTTCCGGATCACAAAATTTAGGGTAAATATTCAGAACGATATCAAAAAAAATTATATTTAAACCACGTTGATTTTTTTCCGATCTTTAGCGGTATTCGAAGTTATTCTTTTCTTACTTGATGTTAAAATTCAAAAGACCTGTTACATCGATCATTACTATAGATCACACCTCTTATTGCGTTGTTAATTATCTTCTTTTTCGACTTAACTTCTTTTGAGTAAAAGCTTTTAGAAGAGTATAGATTACTTAATAAATATATATCTATCTCAAAAAATCATGTCTATCTAGAGCGACATATACATGATTACGGCGAAAATATACATGATACTTGATGCGAAAGTAAGTGTAAAAGAGAACAGCTGAAAATCGACAACGTTGTGTATAATAGTACTTATGTAGTAACTGGTATATTTGGTACATTTTTGTGTACATGAACACTTAAAATAAGTACCAAAATATTTAAACATAATTAAAAATAAAAATATGAATATGAATATATTTCCAATATTATAAAAAGTACTTCTGCTCAGAATTAAACAAATATAAATGTTACTGCAGTTTGTTAGATCATAAAACAAAAAAATTTGATTTTTATACAAACATATTGAATTTTTGTCTATCCGTTTGTGTTGTTATACCTAAATATAAATATTTTATTTTAACAAAATTTACATTTGAACAGAAATTTACATCAGTATCTTTGCCTGCCCACAAAAGCGTGAAAAATCGGTGATTGTACGAGCAATGTTTGAGTAGTGTGTGATAAAAATGGAAAAGTATATTTGTCAAGTCGTTTGTTTAGTCTATTTGGCCCTTAAGCGAAAATAAGTTGGGGCCGCCGCCGACTTCGTTCGCTCAAAAGCCAATCCGGCTTAAACGTAGCCGCTGATAAAGATTGAATCGCACATGTATTTCAAAAAATAATTCCACCAATTTGAATGGAGTTGCCACTATTTTAAATTCGTATGGCAAATTGAAAAGAGTTGCCACACAAAATTGTGATAAAAAATATTAAAAAAATTAAAATAAATAAATGTCCAATTTCTGCAAAAAAAAAAACTTTCTATATAACCTAAAATTGTTGCACCGCCAGCGCCGATCATTTTGCACTATCTCTGTGTATCTCTGTGCTGTTACATTACTTGTATGCACCCTACACTCGGGAAGTTAATATTATTAGTTCAACTTTCGCTTAGTACCAAAGTAGATTTTCATACATATAATAAATATAAATTAGATTTTCAAAAATTGTGTATTTCGTTCTATACACCCTACATTGATATTTGGCACTTAAAATTTTATATTTTATTTGTAACTTCTTTTAATAAATTACTTTCGGTAACGTATCGTTCCTGTTTTGAATATTAGAACAAATATTCAGAAAAGCAAAAAAAAAAAACAGGTTAAATTTGCTGTATTTTTGTTGTATCTTGTTGCTTCAGAAAAATATTTATCTTTTCGGATTCATTAGCTGATGTAATTAATATGTATTTTTAAAAATAACCGGATTTTTTAACGCGGTTTCGCTCAATTCAAAAAAAACTCCACATAGAACTTTTTGGAAAACAATTTTTATAATAAAATATTCATCCCACTTTATGTACAGATTTAAGAAATCGTTCGAAATTTGGGTTCAGAGACTTTAAGGGGTATATTTGACCAATTATAATACCATGCAACGGTTGTTAGCATTACATCCATAATATCGCAAACATATTCTAGGACGTATTTTAGACGGTAATATAAAACAAATGAGAAATTATAGTCGGGCGAGACCGACCATATAATACCCTATACCTTTCACAAAAATAAAATTTGATTTAGTTGTCATAAAGCATACTTAAGCCTTTTATTATTGAATAAAATTGTGGACTTTTAAGTGTGAAATTTTGATGGGGGCTTTTTATAGGGGCTAGGGTCATATGAGGACCTATTATTAAAGAATTCGTGAGGGTAATTAGTCCATTAGTCGTTTTCGAATTATTTTCCTTTCAGTGCAGTGCTACTTAAAGATATCAATTAGTTTAGATATTGTAATTACTATTCTTGCATAAATTATAAGAAAATACTTTTTTAATTCTTATTAAATCATTTATCTTAGAATTTCAAGTTATTTCTACATCATTTGTCTATCCAAAATTTCTAATATGTGTAGAAATTGCAATTAAACTTACAATTTGAAATTTTATTTGGTGGAATTAATTTACCAAATACGTAGACTAATGTTTATAATTTCTACAGTGTAAAATAACTAGTAGGTAACTTTACCTAAGGGGTAAGTTAACATGTATTTTAAATCAGTACCCAAAGTATAACAAGTAGTCCGACTCTCATATACAGGAAATTACTCTCTCACATCTACGAGTGTCGTGTGAATTCGACTCTCTTGTGAGAAATTTAAACTTGTCAAAACCCTCAAATGTTTAACTTACTTTTTTGGCCACTTTTAAGGATTGTACGCGAAATTACGGTTGTGCACAAAAATTCTGTAATTTTTTAAAATAATTTTATCTCACTTTTCATAGAAAATTTTGTTTAATTTTCCTAAACTGGAAAAAATATTTTTTTCAAATTATTGACATTTCATTTTTGATGTTGTTGAATTTTAATTTTCAAACAGAGTTTCAATTTTTGGTATTGAAAATTCGAACAAATTTAAAATTGTACCTTTTTTTATAAAACTCTGTGTGTTTGGAATGCACCAATACATATACATTTTTGTTACTAACACATATTTAGAGTTAAGTACTTTTTCACTAACACATGCTTAGAGTTAGGTACTGCTGTCAAAGAGTCGAACTACTTGTTATACTTTGTCAGTACCTATAGATTAAAATTTCCAAATATTTTTACCACAAAGGTAGCTATGCTCTGTAGATAGCTATTTGTTGAAATCACGGGCATAATTCTACAATATTGATGTTTAAAGTTTTAAAAATTTCAGGCTTCTTCGCTTTTTTCATATAAGTAATGCAAGTACATTAAATAAAAAGTTTTATAACAATATTAACAGAAGGACGAAGGAGATTGAATCGACCCATAAAGTGATTTTAAGTTGATGAGTGTTCCAAATGGCAGGTGATAATCTATTAGTTACGGTATTATATTAACTAGTTCAAATAAAATATTATTTTGGGGAATTTATGCTTTAAATCAATAAATTTGAAACACATGGCACTTTTTGTTGGAACATTGAATATATGAAAATCACATAGATGCTTTTCCTAATTCTAAACCACTTTAAATATCGATAATTGCTTTTGTACACATAGTACTAAAATTCAAAACAGGGACGATATAAAAGATACAATTTTTTCGACAATTTGCCTAAGATTCATTCATAAATATGAAAATTTATTTGATGTATGTAGGAAATTTTCAAGTATTTCCATGGATGATTTGACTGAATCTCAAATCGAAACAAAACTTCAAGCTCTTGAAAAAGATTGGCATTCCCTTCGCCATACTTACGAAAGCGTTTATTTAGCTGAGACAGTTAATGTAGATTTAATGATTAAAATAAAGGCTCTAGAGAGAGTTATCAATGTACAAAGCTGAAATGATGGATTTCATAAAAACCATTATTACACTGAAAAAAATTTTATAGCTGGTCAAAAAATATATTCTTATTTTATATTTAATATTGGTCATAAACCCACAAATGTATATTAAATTCTAAGACGATCTAGCCATGTCTGTCCGTCCGTCTGTTGAAAGCACAATAGAGTCCGAATGGAAAGAGCTAGAGGGTTGAAATTTCACATAAATAATTCTTATAGTAAGGTTTGTTTGGTATTGAAAATGGTCAATATCGGTCAACGTTTTCGGATAACCCAATACAAGTGGCCCCTCGATAAGCAGCTTTAACAGTCATCGAATACAGCCATGAAATTCGACATAAGTATGTATCTTATGATCCAAAATCACTGTGCAAAATTGTATGAGGATCGTTCGTGAGGATAATTTACCCTACCCCCAAATAAGGTCCCCTTCCGAAAATGAATATCATCACTGAGTTAAGCTTTTGGTCAATGTTGCTTAAAATTTCTTCTACCTAAACCAATACTAAACCTGTTGTGTTGAATTGTTTTCTGAATTCAGATTGATAATTATTTATAATATTTCTGTAATCCATATAATTCTTTAATTGATTTCACAGGATTTTCGAGCTGGCATTTGTGATGTTAATTATCAATGACAAAATTTATATACTATCACAAAGCAATAATGTATCTACACATCATTTGAATGTAATGGCTTTACTTGTAAGGCAATGCTCCTTATGATGTACAAAACAGAGAAAAAAATAAAAAATATATATACATATGTAGATAGTGGAGACTTTGTCCGATTTTTTTTTTCTTTGAAGTTCCCACGCCTGTTTTAATACTAAGCAGAACATTCACGAAACAACCATAACAGAAAACACTGATCATAGCTTATAATTCTATAAATTTTGAATAAATTGTGTTACATAAGGCGAACTTCAGAAAAATATAAAATTAAATGGTGGTATTAATTATTGGTGAACTGAAGTAAAAATACGACATATTTTAAATTTTTTCAAACTTTAATACAACTCCGAATTTAAGTAAAGCGTTTTGTCTAATTATTATTCTCTAACTTGCTAATTTCTAATTAATTATATTGTATATTTACTATTTTGCCTAATTAACTATCCATATTTCCTTAAATATACAATAAAATTATCTACTCTATTTACTTAACGATGATGACCAAACATAAACTCAATTATACCTACTAATTATTCTAACACTACATCTTACTAGACCTCTTATTATAATAAAATTATATACCTAATACTAGTTATACAATAGTTTGTGAAAACTTTATTAATTTTTAAAAATTAATTTACTTTAATAAAAATTATCAAAATACTCACATTTAAAAATCTATAAAATTTTTAAAGATATTAACTACAAAGTATTTCCTCATATTTTATGTATTAAAAAAATATAATTACTAATTTTAACCCCATTTAATTGCCCTAACAAAATATAATGCAAAAATAAAATGTTAACCGAACGCCCTAATTAATTTATAAAACACACAACAACACAAACATATGTATTAAACGAATCAACAGTCCTGCTGACTCCGATGGACAAAAGGTATGTACTAGACATCTGCACGAGTGCTTTAAAAATGTCTTATAAGTCTCTCGTTTATTTTTTGAATGCTGCCTGTAGTGTAGCCGAAAGTAGAAAAGCAGTTGATCAACTACACACAACAGTACATGTGTAAAGCGAACATATACAAAAGAGACAAAGACAATATAATTGAGAGTGAAAAATAATGTTTCGGGATAACTTATGAGTGATTTTTATCAATTTGTGTGTATTGATTGTTACAAGAATAAAATACAATTAGTACAATTTAGAGTATATTTTTAATCGACAAAAATGGAAATAATCGAAAGCTATAAAAAATTTGTAATGATGAATTTATTTTATTACGGCAAATCTAAAATTTACACAAAATAAAATAATGAGAAAAATAATAATTTAGAAAAAAAACCTTCCTTATAAATTCATACGTACCTATTTATGTGTATGAATTCATTAATTTTTTTTTAAAAGTAATCTATGCACTGTTTGGGTAATAAATTTGCAACTTTCAAAATTGATTATTGGTAACTTTTATGACAGAAAGTAACTTGTACTTTTTTTTATATTAAATAAAAATTTAATTTTTAGATTCAATATCTTAATATTTAAGGCATTTGCCGATTCCTTTTTTACCGCTGGGGAAAAACTAACACGCATATGTAAATACTTTTTTATGCTGTTTTTAAAAAAAATGTATAAAGGTTATTTATTTAATATATCTACATACATATGTATTTTTAAGTTTTGTAATTTAGCCTAAACTGAACCGATTCTTGAAATTTGGATCATCATTTAGATATATTACTTAGAAGCATCAATATGATTTATTATTTTTCGAAAGTGGGTCCAGAAGTGGTAAAAAATAGGCCGAAAAATTAGTACTTTTTACCGAAAATATTTTCGATTAAGATTTTTAAAGTCTCAAAAATACATACATATGTATATTTCGAAAGCCAACCCTGAGGGCTCAAAAACGGGTAATAAGGGAATTCTATGTTTGTTATATAAAACGTTCAAAAGGTATAAATTGTTAAATATTAACATTTAAATGTAGCAAGAAAACTAATGTTTTAAGGTTATTAAAAGTCAACCACAATTTGTGTGGTTTGGTCCATATTTGACGATATCTCCCATTTTAATAAAACAAATATATCTCAATAAATCGATTTTTGGTTATTGTTTATTAAATATTTCGGCATTATATACATATTATATAAATATTAATACATGTTATATACATATTAACAAAAACTAATAACTAAAAAATATTTCCTATGTTCAAAGATTTCATAACGTAATCTATGCGTTAAAAAGTTCTTTTTGTATATATTTTTCCTCAATATTAAAATGTAGAAACATAATTTCATTAATAAATATATCATTAATAGAAATTCTACATCTTTTCTCGCAAATTATATTTCTGGCTCTAGAAAAAACCCTCTCCGAAGTAGCACTAGTGGCAGGTGTTGATAATACTTTGCAGCTTACTTTATATAGGAGAGGGAATTCTTTTCGATGCAAGTACCACCACTGTAGAATGTCAAAATCGTCATGAAAAGTAACATTCAACATTTCATAAGAAATTATTTCTCTCCCCACTTTATCTACTGTTGAGTTTGTAGACTGTTTTAAAAAATCAGCAAATAAGTCATTGTTGTGACTTGATATTGTTCTAGTGGCCATCTCTTCATCATCTTGTCCACAATCTAAAAGATAACATTCCATAATTTTCCTGCATTCTGATTTTATGAGAATTTTTTCTTCGTCAGAGAATTGATTTAATCCATTTGCTGGAGGAAAAAGGTACAGCGCAATTTTATGAAAAATTTTTAAATTATTTAATACCACTGTATCCAAATAATAATTTAATTTTTGTTTTAATTGCTTTAGTATATCTAAATCTCATTCGTAAATGGTGCATATTTTTTTTAATCGATATATGTAAATAAAAACTAAATGAATTGTTGGATACTTTTCGCCTTCAAATTTTTCTCCAGAGATATGAATAAAGAATACATAGTATTCCACCTGGTTGGAGAAAAACTTTTTAAAGATGTTTGTAAGTTGCTATTTAAGCCCGAAATTTTAAAATATTTCACAAGTTTTATACACAGTTGATTCAATTCAGCAATTTCAGTAATTTCCTGCATAGCCTTTTGCACCGTATTATGGAGTAAATGATCAACACAGAATATGTGATCATGTGATCGAAATGCAGCAACCATGTTGGCACCTCGATCTGTAACTATTATTGCATTATTTGCCATATCCAAATTGAAATTCTCAAGAATACTGTTTATTTTCATTTTGATATTATCACCTGCAATTAAATAATTATATGCGTAGATTTATATTACATAGTATATCTTAATTTATTTATATACATAATGTATTTTAAAAACTGTGGCAACCTTATAGCTTTTAAAATGCCATCATTTTTGCAATGTTAATGATTTTTTTGCCATAAATAATTAAATTAAAAATTTTAACGAGTGGAAGAATTAAATTAATTATTTATTAAATATATAAATATTCGATTTAGAGGATCACGTGCAAAAGAAAAAAATATATTTTTTATACTTCAAAAGTGCTTTTTTAAACGAAATTCACGAACGAAAGTTCAATAACTTTCCACATAGAAATTATAGATAAACTTACTTGTACATTTTTCTCCTTCCATTGACCTCATTCCTAGCAGTTTACTTAAGAGCTTCCCCTCAATTATGTAATGGATTGTCAAGGATATATAGGTTTTCTTTAAAAAGTTATCAGTCCAAAGATCAGATGTTAGACCAAATCCCTGATTTTTAACCGATAAAATTTCGTCTTTAATTTTGTGAAAATAAATTTCATACACATTTTGTATATTTCGAGCCACAGTTGTTGAATGTGGCAAAAGCGTTGCAACATTTATATTTGGTCCATAACGTGCTCCAACTTTCACAAAATATTCGGCAACATCCAGAATCCTCTACAATTTTAAAAGGCCTACAGTTTTTTACAGACCATTGAGCTATTTTTTTTTTGTACAAATATTCTTGGTCTCGGTATCCACATCAATATTTTGTTCGCTATTGACCTCATTGATGCCTGAATAGCATTTATGTCTTACTAAATTAGTATTTGATTTATTCTTGTATGAATTAATTTTTTTGCAAGTTTTGCAAGCTACAACATCTTGTAGTTCTTCATTGAAAGTATTTTCAATTTTGCAAAAAATATTCCAAATTTTACTTCTACCTTTGACTTCCTTCATTTTGATCTCGCCACTTAAAATTTTGTCTCTTATCTCATTTTTATTTAAGATTCCGGTAAGACTACTAGTTGTCATTTCATCGTCAACAGAATCCATATTAACATTTAAGGACATTTCCTAAAATAATCATAGAATTATTTAAAAAATTTTGATAATCAAATTTATTTGAAATACTGATAATCAAATTCCCAGATATAAATATTTTTGTGACTATTTACTATATTGCGATTTCGTTATAACCTTGCAATACTTAAAATAAATCAAATTTTATCAAAAATTGCTTTATTTTTTAATTTATCTTTTAAGAGATTTACTATAATAAAATAGAGTATGTACTTATAAATTGTTAACTTTGCTGAATATATTTTAACTTTTCACCGCACTTTTCACTGCACTTTTAAAACCCACGAAAATATAAATTGTGGTGATTTTTGGTAATAGTAGCGATTTTTAAGTAGTATGCGATTTAACGACATATTGTTTTATAGCGATTTTATTAGCTTATTTCAAATTAAAGTATAACAAAAATGTTGTTATATTTTCTGCAAATTACAATATATCTACAAAGTATTGTATATGTATGAAAGCATCTGTATACATACACAGAAAAAAATATCGGTAGTTTATTTTCAATTAACATGTTTTAATTTTCTTTACTTTTTATTTAAACAAATTTTTATTTGTCTTAATTATCTCGTTTTTTGAAACTGTTTGAAACATAGATGAAATTTGTAACATACAAAAAATATTGGTCCAATACCCACCTTAAAGTATACCGATCGATTCAGAATCATTTTTTGAGTCGATTAAGACATGTCCGTCCGTCCGTCTGGCTGTCCATGTAAACCTTGTGCGCAAGGTACAGGCCGCAATTTTCAAGATAATTTGATGAAATTTGGGACCAAGCATGTTTTTTGGCACAAGGACGCCTATTGAAAATGGTTGAAATCGGTCCATTATTTCACCTAGCCCCATACAACCGTACCTCCCGATTTGAACTTTTTATGCTATAATTACGTCAAATATTCTGCTATCTCTCTAAAAATTGGCACAAATAAGTTTTATATAAGTATAAATGACGCTGCAGATTTTCGTAAGGATCGGCCTATATTTGACCCTAGCCCCCATACAAACCCCCCTTCAAAAATGACTTAAACGTCTAAAATTGACTTGTAACCATTTGTATCGCAACGAAACTCAACAAAACTAACTGTTATTTAGAAATATATCCTTTACCCAAATTTACCGAGGATCGGCCCATATTTGACCTATATAGAGCCTTATTTAGAAATTTTAGTTTTTTATCAATAAATGGCTTAAATATTTTGGAATTATGGTAATATTCAACATAAAAGTTTCTTTACAAAAAATAAAAATTTTATAAAAAGTAAAAATTTTAAAAATATACTCATGGTGTAGGGTATTATCTGGTCGGCCATGCCCGACTATACTTTCCTACTTGTTTTTTAATCGATATATGTAAATAAAAACTAAATGAATTGTTGGATACTTTTCGCCTTCAAATTTTTTAAAAGTATCCTGAAAGTGTTCTAATACTTTTATAATAGCGCTTATAAGATTCAGGTTGATGTTGTTTATTCGGTGTAATTCATTTTTTTGTTGTAATTGTTGAACGACGTCAATCCAATTTTTCTCCAGAGATACGAATAAAGAATACATAGTATTCCACCTGGTTGGAGAAAAACTTTTTAAAGATGTTTGTAAGTTGCTATTTAAGCCCGAAATTTTAAAAGGTCTACAGTTTTTTACAGACCATTGAGCTATTTTTTTTTGTACAAATGTTCTTGGTCTCGGTATCCACATCAATATTTTGTTCGCTATTGACCTCATTGATGCCTGAATAGCATTTATGTCTCACTAAATTAGTAGTTGATTTATTCTTGTATGAATAAATTTTTTTGCAAGTTTTGCAAGCTACAACATCTTGTATTCTTCATTGGAAGTATTTTCAATTTTGCAAAAACTATTCCAAATTTTACTTCTACCTTTGACTTCCTTCATTTTGATCTTGCCACTTAAAATTTTGTCTCTTATCTCATTTTTATTTAAGATTCCGATAAGACTACTAGTTGTCATTTCATCGTCAACAGAACCCATATTAACATTTAAGGACATTTCCTAAAATAATCATAGAATTATTTAAAAAATTTTGATAATCAAATTTATTTGAAATACTGATAATCAAATTCCCAGATATAAATATTTTTGTGACTATTTACTATATTACGATTTCGTTATAACCTTTCAATACTTTAAACAAATCAAATTTTATCAAAAATTGCTTTATTTTTTAATTTATCTTTTAAGAGATTTACTATAATAAAATAGAGTATGTACTTATAAATTGTTAATTTTGCTGAATATATTTTTAATAACTTTTCACCGCACTTTTCACTGCACTTTTAAAACCCACGAAAATATAAATTGTGGTGATTTTTGGTAATAGTAGCGATTTTTAAGTAGTATGCGATTTGGCGACATATTGTTTTATAGCGATTTTATTATACAAATTTGGTAATTGATATCATCATTTTGGTTATAAGTGCAAAACTTGCTTGATACAATTATTTTGATAATTAAAACTCATTTTCAGTTTTTTCTGTGTACATATGTAAGTGTAATTCCAGAAAACTTAGTATTTTTTAAATTTTATATAAAACTTAAGAAAAATTTTATAATAACTTCCAATTGCATTTACTAAACTAATATCGTGTATTTGTCAAAAACTTCTACATTTTACACTTCTACATATTACATACTTAAATGTAAGTAATCCAATAAAGTTATATGTTTAATCTGACTATTGAATAACGAATAATGTGAAACTTAGGGCCAGATCCTCTAAATGCATACGAACAGGCTCTTTCTTAATTTATATTGTTGTCTTCAATATAAAATAAGAAAGAAGTGCTTTTCTCCTTTGGAGAAACAGGTCCTTAGTTAGTTATCATCCTCTTAAAGCTAAGGAAATTTTTATATAAAAAAATTCTTAACTTAATTTTTAACACCCTTTACAAATTATTGTAATTACATATAAATGCTGCAATAAGTTTTTTAATCAATACTTCTTGTTTTTCTTTGTCGAAAAAAAACGTTTATTTATTAGCTACAAAGCATAAAAGACTGTTCATACGTAAATGTTCAAAGTGATCACACTGATCACTCGTTGCTACCGAGATGTTTTTGCTATTATTAGGGTTTTTTGCCCGAATTGTATCAATCCTTACACAACTCTCAACGAACGAGACGAGTAATATTTCGTTTCTATATGAAGCATGTCGAGTGTGTGTATAACTCATCTGTTCAAACTTCACTTCTACACATGCTTGTTTAATACTTTCACAATAGTGTGCGTGTATTTTAATACAATGCAGTGCTGTGAACTTAAGAACAAGTATACTCATGCAGATGTTTAGTATGTACGTATCCGACTTTTATAGTTGTTCAATTCATAATTGATGTTGTAGCGTTGTATGTCAGCAGCTGCTACAATAGTCATAACAATGTTGTTGGTATTATCTATGCAAAAGCTCTATACAACTTTCGAATGTTGTAAAAAAATTTAGTGTTGCCAATTGTTTATTTCAATATATAAAAAAAATTCAAACGATTTTAGCATAAAAAACAATAAAGTGGTAAAACTAAAATCAAAAACAAAAAGCTGTTCACAAAAACAAAAAAAATTATTAAAACAGTTTATTTATTAGTTTAAAATGTGGAATAAAAAAATAAAAGAATTGAAAATTCAAAGAAATTATTTTGGTTTTTTTCGCATGTTTAATTAATTTAATATTTTTTGTTTTTTATCTTTTGACATTGTTAAGAGTATTTGTTTTGTTTGTTTTTTTTCATTGAGAACCAAAGAATAAATAAGAAATGAAACTGTTGTCAAAAGTACCTAAGTCTACTGTCATCCGGTACCTAACTCTAAGAATGTATTAGTAGAATTCTCAAGTCAGCATAGTTGCAAAAAATAGTATTGAAAAATATTGAAAAAAAATTATTACATTTCAATTTATACTTTGAAAGGTTTCTTAAGATATTTTGCACATATTTTATGTATAAACATTTTATAAACACGTCTATTTGTTTTTTAATCTATAATATTGAAAAATAAATTATTTATTTGAAATATTTTTTTCGTTTACCATACGAAAATTTACAACATTGTTATTTTAGTTTTAATTTCAAACAACAAAAATTCAATGTCAAAAAACAAAAAATATTTTTTTTTTCGTTTGTAAAAAATATATTATTTTCGGGCTATTAAATGTGTTTAAATTGTGCAAAAAAAATATAAAATATAATGTTAAGTGATCAACAATATTTCAAAGTGCTATTATCCTCAAATTTTCGCGAAAAAGTTTAGAAGTTTTGGGAGAGTTTTGGGGATTTACACAGCACTCGTCTGTGAGAAGAGCGTAATGTTATTGTTGTAAAAAAATGACAGCGTTTCACTTCTTGTTTATTCTTTGTTGAGAACATTAACTTTTTTGTGCCATTTTCATTTATGTTTATTATTATTATCATATTATTATTATTATTGTTATTATTAGTATATTTTCTTTTAATATTCACATAATTATAAAATTTATTTAATTTTTTTTTAATTTAATAAAAAATTGAATTATGATCTGGCGATCTTTATTAGACTGGTTGATGAATTGTAGGGAAGTAAGTAGACAAGTATGCAAAATGGGCTGTAATAACACTAAGGTCATCAGCACGGATGGGTGGGAATAATGACCATGGGGATAAATAATATCTATATCACCCTTAAAGGCAGGAATATCCCAGATTGATAATCGTTATTTCTTTCTTTTTCTTGAATGTAATTTTCATTCTCTTTGCTGCACAAATAAAAAAATAAATTCTTCTAACAGAAACCCATTGTTATCAGAGCCTACGCCCGTTCCACTGAGCTAGACTAAAGCAGAGCTAAGTGTACACACCCGTGATAACTTTGAATGCAAAATCGGTTCGTTACAGAAATTTAATGGCGCCCAACGTGGGGCTCTCCAAAAGCATACTAAAGTTAATCAAAATCTTAAACTTATTACAATTTTTTAAAGTTATGCTAAGGCTCTGCCTTAAATGTAGTAGTTGTTTTCGATAATAGCTTCATTTTGTGATTGGATTTCCACATCTGATTATTACCGTTCGACTTAGCTAAAGTTGGAATTGAAATTCGTATACAATATTTATTTCCAATTTACCACTTCATAATTTCTATTAACTCTTCTATATAAAGTTCTATATCAGGAGTTATTGTGCTTAAATATTTATTTAAATTTTTGGATTTTCTTTGTTAAAAACTTTTGGCCTTTGCATACCGTTTAGTGGTCCCAATTTATTAAGCGTAAACTCTGGTCTTAATACTCTTGATACCGAAAAGTTTGCTAACTTAATTAATAATTGGCATATTAAATATGCTGGCTCAGGGTGGATCGAAAAAAAGTTGAGTCAGTCAGCCCATACGAAATGTTAATAAGATTTTCAAAAATATAAAAAAACGCCTAGAAATACCGCCCTTTTTGTTTTGTTAATATTACGCCGCCATTTTAGTCCGATCGTAACATATGATATATCAATATTTAAGGTTTGGATGTAGCTACATTTCACCCTAAGATGATTTTTAAATTAGACGTAACATTCTATGTCCAAATTTTGATATATCCCCAAAATCTAAAATTGTGGCTATACTGGAATAAAGTATATTTAATTACAAGAAATATGTGTGTTTTAAAATGCTCACTTTTATGCCTAAAGATCTATTATACAGGTATATAAAAATACCTGTGAAGTTCTAAATACAAACAAATTATTTGCTAGGGATATGGTCGAAAACATTTTTTTAAATTAATTTACAATACAAAAATTGCATCCTACTCCCTATATTAACAAAAGAAATATCAATTTATTCACCATTTAATTCTATTAATTAATAACAAAATCACGTCAGTACATAAAAAATTAACTTTTTATATTATAAAAATCTATAAAAAAAATTAAAGTGTTATGTTAAGTTTTATAAAAATGTTTTTCATAAAATGTGATAAATTTTTTTATGATGAATTAGCCATTCTTTTTATGGCAGACCATATAATAGCAGATATGAGCATAACTAAAATATGATTTATTTTTTAATATATCATTTATATTGAATTTTGTCCTAATTTCCATATACATACTATTTTTATTGATGAAAATTTGATTTTCTGAAATAGAGCTAGGATTAATTATGGATCAATTCTATTAAAATTTGGTGTTT
>NC_060952.1:53301114-53302935 GCF_022045245.1 Lucilia cuprina | reverse complement strand
ATATATACAATAATACAGAGCCTTTAATTATATGAAAAACATGCCTTTGAAAAGCTCAGTTTTATTCATTAACAGCTATTTTATTTTTTATGCATTAACATTTATCAATGGTTCTCACACCAAACAATCAATTTCTCAGGAAAACGCGTCGAAAACACTTTTTTTGAAAATAAATTATAAAAATGTTATTTTATCGTTTAATACATATGTGTGTGTGTTTTATAAATTAATTAGGGTGTTCGGTTAACATTTTATTTTTGCATTATATTTTGTTAGGGCAATTAAATGGGTTTAAAATTAGTAATTACATTTTTTTAATACATAAAATATGAGGAAATACTTTGTAGTTAATATCTTTAAAAATTTTATAGATTTTTAAATGTGAGTATTTTGATAATTTGTATTAAAGTAAATTAATTTTTAAAAATTAGTAAAGTTTTTTTAAGAAACTATTGTATAACTAGTATTAGGTATATAATTTTATTATAGTAAGAGGTCTAGTAAGACGTAGTGTTAGAATAATTAGTAGCTATAATTGAGTTTATGTTTGGTCATCATCGTTAAGTAAATAGTGTAGATAATTTTATTGTATATTTAAGGAAATATGGATAGTTAAATAGACAAAATAGTAAATATACAATATAATTAATTAGAAATTAGCAAGTTAGAGAATAATTAGACAAAATGCTTTACTTAAATTCGGAGTTGTATCAGGTATTAAAGTTTGATTAAAATAAAAATTGGTTAATGTAGAGAAGATTGGATGGTTATGTAATTCATTCCAAAACACGTGACGAAGTTGTCACTATTTGTGGTATCACTCTAAATTGCTGAAGCAGATCTGCAATTCTTACCATATCCCACGGTTACAACTTTAAAGTACCAAGTGAGCCCCTGCACGGATAGCCACCACAATGCGTCTTACTAATGAAGATGTGCCAGATATTACGGTTCTTAATAATAAGGGCGACAGCAATAATTGCGTTTAATTCCCATTAATTGGAAAATCGTTTCCCACCAATTATTAATTATTAATTCAGTGAATCGTGGATTTTTATTTAAAATATGTCGTATTTTTACTTCAGTTCACCAATAATTAATACCACACATTTTTTGTCGTTGAGGAGTCACAAATGTCAAACCAATTTAAAGCGGATTCTGCCTGACGATGGTACTTCAAGAACCATTTCAAGGCTTTAACTTCAAACAAGGAGTGTACATTAGAGTATGGACATGCTTTCGAGAAGATCGCTATTTAAAATCAGCATAATCGGTCGGTAAATAACGGAGATATGAGCAAAAATCCGAGACAACCTCTGAAAATTTCATCAAAAAATTGTTAAAAAAGCAACAAAAACACTGTATATAGAAAAAGATGTACACGTGTGTGTGTAGATGTATTTGGTTTTATTCAGCTGTGTATTTTTTTGTATGTTTGGAATCCAAACATACAAAAAATACACAGCAAAAAATATGATTTGCATTTTTTGTTAAAATAAAATAATTTTCCCTTTTGTTTTGCAAATATATTTTTTAATGAATAGAAAAAAGTATTTAAAACGTTTTCAATTATATGAGAGTAGATTGTGAGTTATTGTACAATAATTTTTATGCGAATAATGTAAGTTTGAAATTTAAAACTAACACAAATTTTTTCCAAGTGCTTTTTAAAACAATTTTTTTTACGATAAACAAAAACAAAAGCTACGTCTGGTCAATGTTTACCAGCAATCAATCAGAGGTCGAAGTCGACCGGCTTCGAGTCGGAGCTTAGCCGCCGAACGATATTTATTTGCTTGAGCCGCCGCCGAAACATTCGGC
>NC_060952.1:53298363-53301014 GCF_022045245.1 Lucilia cuprina | reverse complement strand
TTGGAGCCCCACACCCATAACAAAAAATGTTCCTGTCTCCAACGCAGTCTTCAAAACGATGCCCCGGTTCTGAACAATTCCAACAGATAATTTCCTTTACTTCCTCAATGGCGATCGGTGTAATTCCATCTACACACTCGTCAATTTCTAAAACTATTTTCCTAGAAATAAGATTCCTATTTGTCCTGCGATTATCTAACTCTTCCTCAAGGATTTCATGTTTTCGTACGTATTCTCTTAATTGTGATATAGAAACGATTTCAAAATGCAAAAGTTCTTTTTTGACCCCGGGATTTAGATTACGCTTTAAAATTTCTATCAGTTCGAAATCCGAAATAGGTGTTTGTAGTCTGTCAGTTATTTGTAATATAGAGTCATAAAATGAATCAAATTTCTCACCTAATCTTTGTTTTCGACGTCTGATTTGTTCCTTAAGATCAAAATCAGTACGTCGATCACGAAACTGGTTTCTTAGTTCTATACAGAGTGTGTCCCAATCAAACCGTTGAGCAGTCCGGTGGAAGCGCCAGAACCAGTCCATCGCTTTGCCACTGAAGAGCAAGTGAACGTGACGACACAACACGTCAAAGTCTCCACGTAAACTTTGAACAGTGAGGGCCTGTACCCTGTATATAAAATTATCAACTGATAATCCTTCTTCCTCTTGCCCGCTGAACTTTAGATGCCAACCTGACATTATGTTTGAGATCTTTTCAGTGGTATATTCAAAGTTTTGATAGAGATTCTGACGGCTAAAGTTTTGGCGATTAGAGTTATTTCTATTAAAGTTTCTGCTTTGACTCGTATTAGATATATTCTCTTCATTCTGAAAATTACGGTTTCTGTTAACTGGATTAACTGTACCAAAACTTGGCCTAATGTTATTTTTTGAATTTAAATTAATGGAAGCTAACTGGGATCTAACAGCCTCATAAATAAGATTTTGTAATGTATTGTCACTAACATACTTATCACTTACATTGGACGGTACATTTCGTGTATTTAAATTACTTTGAGAAATGTTTAACAAATTGTCAACGGATAATCGCGGATTAGGGGTTTGGTGACTAAAATTAAGATTACGTTTGGGATTGTAAACCTGAGCCGGAGTTTGATTGATAACTTTCGGGATAGCACCACGATTGGTAGTCTTATCGTTATTCGAAGAATTTGGTAAATTTACACTCTCAGTGCCGGACATGATGTTATGCGACCTAAGTTTTGTCTGCCTACAAGCTTTGCCATAAACACTGCAAGCCTGAGTTTCTTTAAGAACATTGATTATGCAGTCTTTATGAAAGACATGGTTGCAAGGAGTGGAAACAACTACGTCGTCAATCTCATAATCTTTGGTACAAATTGAACATTTCTGTGAAATATTTACATCCGGTAAAGACAATAAATTTTCGTTGCTATGAACTAGCGAAATTTTTCTAAATAACTTAAAGTTTTCTCAAAAACCAATACATTTATGTGTAAAACTTCACTGTTTTCGGTAAGGTGGTGTGTAATGTAAAAGTATGTAAAACAATAAAAGACTGAAGTTTCGGTTTTGATAATTTGGTTAATGAAATTAAATGATATATTAATAAGCACAAAAGTGGACGATTTGAGTGATAAATTTTCGCTTCAAAAGCGTAATTCCGAACATTCATAATTAAAAATAATCAAAAAGTTCCATTGAAGATTAATCAATACCTAGAGTAAATTCCCATAAACTAGATCACAAACACAAAGGAATGAATACACTTCAGATACATAAGGGATTGCAAAGAAGACATTATACCTTCCAACTACAATTATTCCACTTATGCCTTAAAGTTCTTGCATTCTTGACCAATATCAATAAAACAATACACAATTAGATATAGTTATAAGAAAGTACTCTTTAAATAATTTTATGATAATTTCTTTAAAGTGGCTAATTTATACGTATGCAGATGGTTTTCATGTGAAAGTCCCCAAAACTAATTCAAAATAAGATGTTGTTAGAAACGATTTTGTTAATTTTTTTTTTCAAAATTTTAGACGATTTTGGGGGCCCCACGTTGGGCGCCATTTTTGTATTGACTGTTTCTTGTGTTGTTATGTTATGTTAGGATGGATAAGAATTGGTTTTAGGTCAAAATAGTGAACGACACGTACGTACTTGCAAGCTAACCAGTTCGGGAGTTTTGGGCGGGGATCTTGTTACTATTTAGAGACCGAATGTTCAATATCAAGAAAAAAATTTACGTGCGCTTTAATTTATGCCCTTATCGCGCCAACACAAGGAATTATCATAAATTGTGTTTCCATATTGTCTATTGCATTACACATTTTTAATATGAGGTACAGCTAGATGTTGTTAGCTGTAGCCAACTATCCCTCCCATCCATGTTTTTTTTTTTCATAGGCAAGCGATTAAAAAAACCCTAACACACCCTTTCCTTACCTATGACACTGAAGTTTTACATGAAAAGTCAAAAGTTAATTCATCTTCAATATAATTATAATTAAGAGAGAGAGAACAACATAAAATTACATATTGTAAGTGATACAATAAAAAATATGGTTTGTAATTATAACCAACTAATTACAGAGAAATTTTTAAGCTTTGCTTTTGTAGTAATATCACTCTTAACAGAGCGATGGATTAACTCTCTTCTTTC
>NC_060952.1:53233697-53298263 GCF_022045245.1 Lucilia cuprina | reverse complement strand
TAACTTTTGTATGACAAATAGACAAACTTATTGTTATTGCTATGTAAAAATATTAGAATGGAATCTCAATGGGTTTAGTAATTATAGGAATTTTTATTTAGCTACATTGTGACAGATTTTTATAATATTGAAATTTAGAAATTGTGAAAATATTATTGTCAGAACAAATTTCTTAACAAATCGTTCTTTTATAGTCTTAAAGTCAATTATATCTAAAACTTTGCTAACAGATAAAAACACTAAAAAGAAAATTAAAACAACATGACGAATGTTAGGTTTACATTGATCGTTTATATTTATATTATCTAAATTACATCTTTCATACAATGCACAGTGGGGCAGAATGGAAATTTTTTGGAAATAAATCTGGCATTTCTAAACGGCAGATCCGATCGGCATAAAATTTGGCGTAGCCAAGGAGTATTCGAGTTTAAGTTTTGAAGATGAACCCCGCAGATGCCCCAGGGACGGAGCTGTGGCGGCCTACGACATGTAAAATTTTTAAACTCGTGCCTTATTTTTGTTTTTCACCCAAATACAAAGATTTTTATATTTTCTGAAAGCGCTCGACGAGATCTTGAAAAAACATACTACTTGTCTCTTATAATATCCGAGTTATAGGCATTTAAAAATTTAGTGATACAAAATTTACCATACCTTGGTCCGCCTTTTTTTGAATACCGGGCGTAATTTTTGACCAAATGGACTCAATTTTTTCTTGTTATTTAGGCAACAAAATTTCCAATAATATACAAAAAAAAATTTCAGATCAATATCATTTACAGATCCAAAAATATACGTTATTTAATTTAAAAATTCAAAAAATTTTAGATTTTTGCCGTTTTTTTTTTGCCCAAAATGTGTCTTAACTCTTTTAATTATAAAATAAAATTTTCTTTAAGAACATATAACAATTTTATAGTATTCTAAAAGGTATCTTTACGCAGAACGCTTTGGCGTAAAAAACTTGTCCTATTTTTTGTAAATGTTGCCACTGCGTCCTTCCGAATATGACCTATTTTTTATCAACACTTCAACTTTGGGCGACATGTTCTAAAATCCCAAAGCTGGGATCAGAAAACTGAAAGCAGTTTTGGAATATGTTTTCTATTTACTCCAAAAGTATTTTCCCAGCACTGAAAGAAATGTGGACCCTATGGGCAAAATTGTAAAAAATCCCATTTTTGAGATTTTCATTCCTATTTTTGGGAATTGCGGGATGCCCTTTGACCTTTTCAATTTTTTTGTATTTTCTTATTTGAAATGACAAATTTAACAAGCGTTGAAGATTTCATTGAGTTTTGTTCATAAATAAAGATTTTGTCATATATTACATATTTGTTAAATTTCTAAAACTATGATTTATATCAAAATTTTAATAGGGTCGCAGATAGCCACAACAGTTTAGTCCATATTTATCCCTTAATATCATTTTTAGTTAGATATGGAAATTCTCGACCCTTTACAAAATTTCAAGCCAATATCTCAATTACATTCAAAAATATGTTCTTTTAAACCTGTGTCCTTTAATTACATCTTTTTCATATTTTAGAATTAAGTATGACAGAACATACATTTGGTGTTGAATAAAATATTTGGACAATTTTTAAAATTTATTTAGTTAATTATTTTATTAAAGAGTATAACATTGTATATACAATAAAAAAATATAATTTTATTATGAGCCACGCACAACAACACCTAAATCACCCCACACAAACCCCCTTTCCTTAGCTTAATATAAAAGCTTTTTTATTTGAACTGTTTATCTTAAACATAATACAATTAATTCTTACAACCTACTTATATAGTTAATTCCTAACACTACTTATTTTCTATAAATAATCTGTCATATCGGTATACATATCCAGAAGGTAATACAAGTCCTTTAAATCTTCCTCGTTTTGAGATGATAGAGTTTCATAACAAATCCATCTTTTTCGCATAGTTGAAAGAACAGGATCAGAAGATAAAAGTAAACTACTATTAAAAATATCTTCATTCTGTGATTGCCTGGAGCATTTTCTTGAGCTGAAAAGTTGAACATGCTTAAAATCTCGATTCCTCGCTTCCTGGGCTTCTTCTGTTAACTCTCCAAATGGAAGAATATTCGATTCAATTATTATTTGACCATGACACAATACTTTGTGCACTGTTGGTGTTAGTTCCTTCCATGTATACAGAGATACAAGTAATTTAGAAATTTCAGATGTATATTCCCCAAATCGATTTCCATTAATTTTGTGTTTACTATTCAGTGCCATTAAAATAGTGTTAACTCTTCGAAGAAACTCATTGTCGATTCCAGTTATTTTTGAAGTAATTTCAAAATCACGAAAAAACCTTCTCGCCGTATTGCCGTCATTTGTACTACCGCAACTTGGAAGTGGTTTGTCGATGTTTAATCCCATCTGAACTTTAAATTCTTCTTGGATTCTGCTTTTTTCCGCAACTCTCAGTTCTTTCAATTCTTCATTATTTTTTGTTGATTTTGTAAGATTCTCTGGCACACTTCTATATTTGAGGTCGTATGCTATGTGTAAAAAGTAATCCAAAAATCGTATTCTGGCATGATGTGGTAAAATTCCGAAAGACAGGACTTCTTGATTAATACTTCTGCTTTTGTTTATATTTGAGAATTGCGACTTTTTCTCATTACATATTGGGCATCTCCAGAAGGAAGAAGTTTCTGTTATGGCATTGCTGACCTTTCCATCAATCATTGTTAAGCTTAGCTGATATGATACGTTAATAGAGAATTCCTTTATTTTTATATTGGATTTGAATATATAAAGGAGTCAAAGAAAACAACAAAAGATTTAGTGGAATATTTAAAAGATGAAATAAATGCACTGGAGCCCATTTGCATAAAAATAAAGGAATTCTCTATTAACGTATCATATCAGCTAAGCTTAACAATGATTGATGGAAAGGTCAGCAATGCCATAACAGAAACTTCTTCCTTCTGGAGATGCCCAATATGTAATGAGAAAAAGTCGCAATTCTCAAATATAAACAAAAGCAGAAGTATTAATCAAGAAGTCCTGTCTTTCGGAATTTCACCACTTCATGCCAGAATACGATTTTTGGATTACTTTTTACACATAGCATACGACCTCAAATATAGAAGTGTGCCAGAGAATCTTACAAAATCAACAAAAAATAATGAAGAATTGAAAGAACTGAGAGCTGCGGAAAAAAGCAGAATCCAAGAAGAATTTAAAGTTCAGATGGGATTAAACATCGACAAACCACTTCCAAGTTGCGGTAGTACAAATGACGGCAATACGGCGAGAAGGTTTTTTCGTGATTTTGAAATTACTTCAAAAATAACTGGAATCGACAATGAGTTTTTCGAAGAGTTAACACTATTTTAATGGCACTGAATAGTAAACACAAAATTAATGGAAATCGATTTGGGGAATATACATCTGAAATTTCTAAATTACTTGTATCTCTGTATACATGGAGGGAACTAACACCAACAGTGCACAAAGTATTGTGTCATGGTCAAATAATAATTGAATCGAATATTCTTCCATTTGGAGAGTTAACAGAAGAAGCCCAGGAAGCGAGGAATCGAGATTTTAAGCATGTTCAACTTTTCAGCTCAAGAAAATGCTCCAGGCAATCACAGAATGAAGATATTTTTTATAGTAGTTTACTTTTATCTTCTGATCCTGTTCTTTCAACTATGCGAAAAAGATGGATTTGTTATGAAACTCTATCATCTCAAAACGAGGAAGATTTAAAGGACTTATATTACCTTCTGGATATGTATACCGATATGACAGATTATTTTATAGAAAATAAGTAGTGTTAGGAATTAACTATATAAGTAGGTTGTAAGAATTAATTGTATTATGTTTAAGATAAACAGTTCAAATAAAAAAGCTTTTATATTAGCTAAGGAAAGGGGGTTTGTGTGGGGTGATTTAGGTGTTGTTGTGCGTGGCTCATAATAAAATTATATTTTTTTATTGTATATACAATGTTATAGTCTTTAATAAAATAATTAACTAAATAAATTTTAAAAATTGTCCAAATATTTTATTCAACACCAAATGTATGTTCTGTCATACTTAATACTAAAATATGAAAAAGATGAAATTAAAGGACACAGGTTTAAATGAACATATTTTTGAATGTAATTGAGATATTGGCTTGAAATTTTTTGTAAAGGGTCGAGAATTTCCATATCTAACTAAAAATGATATTAAGGGATAAATATGGACTAAACTGTTGTGGCTATCTGCGACCCTATTAAAATTTTGATATAAATCATAGTTTTAGAAATTTAACAAATATGTAATATATGACAAAATCTTTATTTATGAACAAAACTCAATGAAATCTTCAACGCTTGTTAAATTTGTCATTTCAAATAAGAAAATGCAAAATTGAAAAGGTCAAAGGGCATCCCGCAATTCCCAAAAATAGGAATGAAAATCTCAAAAATGGGATTTTTTACAATTTTGCCCATAGGGTCCACATTTCTTTCAGTGCTGGGAAATACTTTTGGAGTAAATAGAAAACATATTCAAAACTGCTTTCAGTTTTCTGATCCCAGCTTTGGGATTTTAGAACATGTCGCCCAAAGTTGAAGTGTTGATAAAAAATAGGTCATATTCGGAAGGACGCAGTGGCAACATTTACAAAAAATAGGACAAGTTTTTTACGCCAAAGCGTTCTGCGTAAAGATACCTTTTAGAAAACTATAAAATTGTTATATGTTCTTAAAGAAAATTTTATTTTATAATTAAAAGAGTTAAGACACATTTTGGGCAAAAAAAAACGGCAAAAATCTAAAATTTTTTGAATTTTTAAATTAAATAACGTATATTTTTGGATCTGTAAATGATATTGATCTGAAATTTTTTTTTGTATATTATTGGAAATTTTGTTGCCTAAATAACAAGAAAAAATTGAGTCCATTTGGTCAAAAATTACGCCCGGTATTCAAAAAAAGGCGGACCAAGGTATGGTAAATTTTGTATCACTAAATTTTTAAATGCCTATAACTCGGATATTATAAGAGACAAGTAGTATGTTTTTTCAAGATCTCGTCGAGCGCTTTCAGAAAATATAAAAATCTTTGTATTTGGGTGAAAAACAAAATAAGGCACGAGTTTAAAATTTTACATGTCGTAGGCCGCCACAGCTCCGTCCCTGGGGCATCTGCGGGGTTCATCTTCAAAACTTAAACTCGAATACTCCTTGGCTACGCCAAATTTTATGCCGATCGGATCTGCCGTTTAGAAATGCCAGATTTATTTCCAAAAAATTTCCATTCTGCCCCACTGTGCATTGTATGAAAGATGTAATTTAGATAATATAAATATAAACGATCAATGTAAACCTAACATTCGTCATGTTGTTTTAATTTTCTTTTTAGTGTTTTTATCTGTTAGCAAAGTTTTAGATATAATTGACTTTAAGACTATAAAAGAACGATTTGTTAAGAAATTTGTTCTGACAATAATATTTTCACAATTTCTAAATTTCAATATTATAAAAATCTGTCACAATGTAGCTAAATAAAAATTCCTATAATTACTAAACCCATTGAGATTCCATTCTAATATTTTTACATAGCAATAACAATAAGTTTGTCTATTTGTCATACAAAAGTTAAGAAAAATAAAATATCCTTTTATAGGATATTCAAGGATAAAGTACATTTTCCACAATATGGTCTTTGCGCCAGGACTTCATCCAATTTTAATGAAATGCCAAAAACATGTAAACGAAGCCCTGTCGAACGAAACACCACATTAAAATCGGATAAATGGTTCCAAACTTATTCAGTCATCAACAATTCTAATTTTGAACAAAAGTACCCTAGATGCCCTACTTTAGAGACCCATAAAATATGAACCGAATGAGCTAAAGAACATGCAACAATTTGGTTTTTTGTCTATGCCTTTCTTGATCATAATTTTTTATATATTTTCCTTTAATTTTTAGCACAAAAATATAACTAAAGTTCTGTCAAAAAGTTGAACATACTTGAAATTCAGTTGCATTTTGCATGAAAAAAATATTGTGGCCGCAAGATAATCGCGAGTTTTAAAAAAATTGGTTGCTAGCATTGTGAATCCGGATTTAAGGACCTAATTTATTCGCAATATAAACCACATTAAGAAATGGAATATATGCTCCTGATTAAAAAAAATTGAAGGTGACAAAAATTTAAAACAGCTTTTCTGGTTGATTTATTTTGTATTCGTAAAAAAAACATACTCTTTAAAATTTTTAGTGGAAGATTTTTGCTGCTTTACATTATTCTCTAAAAAAATCATTTAAATACTCAGGCTTGCATACAGCTTAAAGGGCCAAATAGACTACACAAGTGGCTTGACAAACTTACCAGTATTTTACGTTTGTGCAATCCTGTTGTGTGTTGCGTGAGTGTGTTTCGTGTTTGAACAAATGGTTGCAGTGTATTGACTGTTTCTTGTATTGTTATGTTATGTTAGGATGGTTTTAGGTCAAAATAGTGAACGACACGCACGTACTTGCAAGCTAACTAGTTCGGGAGTTTTGGGCGGGGATCTTGTTACTATTTAGAGACCGAATGTTCAATATCAAGAAAAAAATTTACGTGCGCTTTAATTTATGCCCTTATCACGCCAACACAAGGAATTATCATAAATTGTGTTTCCATATTGTCTATTGCATTACACATTTTTAATATGAGGTACAGCTAGATGTTGTTAGCTGTAGCCAACAATCCCTTCCATCCATGTTTTTTTTTTCATAGGCAAGCGATTAAAAAAACCCTAACACACCCTTTCCTTACCTACGACACTGAAGTTTTACATGAAAAGTCAAAAGTTAATTCATCTTCAATATTTCATATATTGCAAAAAAAAATAAACGTACAAAAAAAAATTATAATTAAGAGAGAGAACAACATAAAATTATATAGTGTAAGTGATACAATAAAAAAATATGGTTTGTAATTATAACCAACTAATTACAGAGAAATTTTTAAGCTTTGCTTTTGTAGTAATATCACTCTTAACAGAGCGATGGATTAACTCTCTTCTTTCAAATAAAGCAAGAGATAAAAAAGTTCTTTGTAACAGCTTGATCAAAACAAAATAGGAATAAGTTTATAATTATGTATTATACGAGCACATTAATAATAATTTGTTTAAATGCAGTCATATGTACATATAAATATATTTAAAAATGTTCAAAGATTGACTTACATACATGAGCTGATTCCAGGAATACTGAAGGCCTTCTGCTTTCTCGAGGAATTGACGATGCTGGTAACCATATTCAAGTTTCATATAGTTTAAATATATTTATATGTTAGTGATAATGTACACAATTTTATGAATCTAATGTGGTTAAATTTTATACACAAATACTTAAGCAAAAACGATGTTTAGATATTTAGAAATTTCTCTTAAATCAAAAATAATATGGAAGTATATTCTCAAAACTGGGATATTTGTTATAAAATATTGGGATTAGATTATAAATCGGATGTTAGACATTTTTTTTGTAAAACTAAATTATTATTATTGGTATTATTAAATAAAATAGGAAATAAGAAGTTAGATTTCATATGTTTTAATAGAAAATAGTGTTATATCAAATATAGGTAAATAATTTTCCTTGAATATTCATTAGGTTTTAATATATGTTTTACATATGGTTTTATACATTCTATGGTAAAATGTATATAGGAAATAATTAGGTGGTCATATTAGGTAGATTTAGGAATAGCTTGTTGTAATTTGGGTTAGATAATTGTTGTAATTTAGTATATAAATTTGATTTAGTTTAGTTAGAATTTAAGAGTTTTGGTTAGAATCTTTCGAGACAAAAATAAGTTATTTTCTTTTTATGCCAATGCAGGTGTCAATTCTGGTATGTAGTGGAAATAAAGCAGGAGGAATTAAAGTTGAATTTGTCGTCACGATAGTGGATTTATTGTTTGTTTGGAAGTTTACAAGATGTTATGAGATGTTCAGATATCAGTAGAATCTACGCAGAATCGAAGTTATTCCAGGTGGTAATAAAAATTAAATCTCTCGAGTGACTAAGTTCAATGCTGACGACCATGAGGTCCAAACTAGTCCAGGTCAGTCAGAAAACGTACCCGAGAGATTGTAGTGGAACTACACATGGGAAAAACAATATTAGATATCAGAATAGGATGTCTAAATTATTCCACATTGTTTAAAAAGTTACCTTATGGTCAGTTTAATGGTATTTGGAGAATCTGTCTCAATCCTTTGGAAATTTTGTGAACACCTTTTTCAAATAAATAAATGTTCCCACGGATAATGTTCTTTCGGAGATTATTTTGATTTTATTGGAAATTATATTATTTCCGGATCACAAAATTTAGGGTAAATATTCAGAACGATATCAAAAAAAATTATATTTAAACCACGTTGATTTTTTTCCCGATCTTTAGCGGTATTCGAAGTTATTCTTTTCTTACTTGATGTTAAAATTCAAAAGACCTTCTTTTTCGACTTAACTTCTTTTGAGTAAAAGCTTTTAGAAGAGTATAGATTACTTGATAAATATATATCTATCTCAAAAAATCATGTCTATCTAGAGCGACATATACATGATTACGGCGAAAATATACGTGATACTTGATGCGAAAGTAAGTGAAAAGTAAGTGTAAAAGAGAACAGCTGAAAATCGACAACGTTGTGTATAGATTACTTGATAAATATATATCTATCTCAAAAAATCATGTCTATCTAGAGCGACATATACATGATTACGGCGAAAATATACATGATACTTGATGCGAAAGTAAGAGTAAAAGAGAACAGCTGAAAATCGACAACGTTGTGTATAATAGTACTTATGTAGTAACTGGTATATTTGGTACATTTTTGTGTACATGAACACTTAAAATAAGTACCAAAATATTTAAACATAATTATGAATATGAATATATTTCCAATATTATAAAAAGTACTTCTGCTCAGAATTAAACAAATATAAATGTTACAAAACAGGTTGTGTTGAACTGATTTTTCAGTGAAACAAAAGCTGAAGACCATTTTCTTTCCATTACCAAAGAATAAGATTTATGTTAGTATGTTCTTTGCATGATATTTCCCTATATTTTTACCTGACATATCCTGTAGTTCATAATAACATGACCCGTATTTTCCTATAACTTTTGCCTTTTCAAATTGGTTTGCTAATTTGCTGTTAAAATGATCTGCAGCTTTAGACTGAGCGAAATTTCTTCTAAAAACGATTTGACCAATTTCAAAGTTCACTGGACGTGATCTAAGATTGTATGTTCTAAAGTTCCTTTCGTATGATTTTCTAAGGTTTTCCATGGCTTTTTCTTTTATCAGCTCGAATTTTTCATCACGTTTCAAATTTACACTGGGGTCTTCTAATAATGTTACTTTTCTCAAAAGAGCGTAGGAACTGCCATTGGTTAACATGTTTTGTCCAAATACGAGGTAATATGGCGAAAATCCTGTGCTTGTATGAACTGCACTTCTAAGAGCACAACAAATAGCAGACAATTTGTCGTCCCAATCTTTTTGAGACGGTTTAATATATGCTCTTACTGCGGCTAACACATAGCGGTTAACGCGCTCGCTAGCATTCGCCTGAGGTGAATAAAAAGCTGTTAAATTATGAAAAACTCCATAAGTTTTTAAAAACTCCTTAAAAATATTTGACTTGAACTAGGGACGGAGCTGTGGCGGCTCAAAGTAGGGTACCTACGACATGTAAAATTTTTAAACTCGTTCCATTTTTTGTTTTTTCACCCAAATACAAAGATTTTTATATTTTCTGAAATCGACAAGATCTTGAAATAACATGCTTGGATATACTACTTATCTCTTATAATATCCGAGTTATAGGCATTTAAAAATTTAGTGATACAAAATTTACCATACCTTGGTCCACCTTTTTTTGAATACCGGGCGTAATTTAAAAAACTTGTCCTATTTTTTGAAAATGTTGCCACTGCGTCCTTCCGAATATGACCTATTTTTTATCAAAACTTCAACTTTGGGCGACATGTTCTAAAATCCCAAAGCAGGGATCAGAAAACTGAAAACAGTTTTTTTAAACCTCAATATGTTTTCTATTTACTCCAAAAGTATTTTCCCAGCCCTGAAAGAAATGTGGACCCTATGGGCAAAAATGTAAAAATCCCATTTTTGGGATTTTCATTCCTATTTTTGGGAATTGCGGGATGCCCTTTGACCTTTTCATTTTTTTTTTGCATTTTCTTATTTAAAATGACAAATTTAACAAGCGTTGAAGATTTCATTGAGTTTTGTTCATGAATAAAGATTTTGTCATATATTACATATTTGTTAAATTTCTAAAACTATGATTTATATCAAAATTTTAATAGGGTCGCAGATAGCTACAACAATTTAGTCCATATTTATCCCTTAATATCTTTTTTAGTTAGATATGGAAATTCTCGACCCTTTAAAAAAAATTTCAAGCCAATATCTCAATTACATTCAAAAATATGTTCATTTAAACCTGTATCCTTTAATTTCATATTTTTCATATTTTAGTATTAAATATGACAGAACATGTTTAAATCTTATATTTACCTATTTTCTATTTGTTTGCATATCCTTATAATTAAAAGGTCCTATTATGCTTAAATTTTCAGAAATTTATAACTATTTTTTACCTAAATTTTTTCGACAGATCATTTCGTTCTGTTTCGTTTATGATCATGTAGGTAAAAATATACAGGTAATGATAATTTCGATTCATTCACTAATAAGAAATATCAATGACTGAATTACAGGTTATAGTAATATAGTCCTAAATGTTACTAGGTAGACAGTTCGTAATTTTTTACTTTGGAATACCTGTATCGGAAATGACAAGATTGGTATATAAGTAAACTTCTCAGATTTTAAGTACCATATTTAATAAATCTATAATTAAGATTACATTAAAGTACGAAGAGTTGTGTTCCGTTTTATGGAGTGTATCATCAAAAGGGCCAGAAAGAATTGAAAACATTTCAAATTATATAAAAACTACATATAGTAGAAAAGTAGACAAAACAGGCATATCAAAATTGAAAACTTTTTAAAACTTTTTGATGTAAAAAGTAAGTCTGTGGATGGAAATCAAAAGAAATTTCGATTAAAATTTTGTAGTTGGATGGAAACTACTACGGATATCTCGACTTTACAACACATCAGCAGGAGCGTCTTGCAAGTCATACGAAGACTTATGTTCAAGGTAAAAAAAAAGAGGGTCACACAAAAACTTTTTCAATCTCAAATGAGGAAATATCTGATACATTTAACGAAATGCTGAAAAATGAAAACCAACCTATGGATGCCGTACATATTGCAACTATTCTTCCTAATGCATCACCAAAACGACTTAAGCGAATTGTGGAAAGCATACCAACTCCAACATCACAATCAAATTTTACTGAAGAGGAAGCAATAGCGCTTATGTTGGAACTGGGACTCATTCGAAATAAGTACCAAATATTAGAAAAGCTCTGCATGAAAAAGGACACAATATTTTACCATCATACAAGGCGATCCAGAAAAAAAAACAAACTATCCTACCATCACCTATTGCTGTTAATGATGTGGAAGCTTGTATTGATATATCATCTTTGCTCGAAAACACAGCATCAAGAATTGTGTCAGACTTTTCAGAAGGCCAAATAAAAAAAATTCATAACTGTGATGTTGTCTTAAGGTGTAAGTGGGGATGTGACGGTTTATCAGCACTTCCAGAATACAAACAAGCTTGTGGAAGTCGACATTAGCAGACTACAAAGGTGTATTTATGTCATCATTAGTGCCATTACGAATTCGTTCATATTCCTTTAATCTACCATCGTCAAGCATCGGAAATTCATTTGAAGATATATGGATCAATACAACTCCGGGTTCAAAAAATTTTTGTAGACCCATTGGATTTGAATATATAAAGGAGTCAAAAAAAAAACAACAAAAGATTTAGTGGAATATTTAAAAGATGAAATAAATGCACTGGAGCCCATTTGCATAAAAATAAAGGAATTCTCTATTAACGTATCATATCAGCTAAGCTTAACAATGATTGATGGAAAGGTCAGCAATGCCATAACAGAAACTTCTTCCTTCTGGATATGTAATGAGAAAAAGTCGCAATTCTCAAATATAAACAAAAGCAGAAGTATTAATGAAGAATTCCTGTCTTTCGGAATTTCACCACTTCATGCCAGAATACGATTTTTGGATTACTTTTTACACATAGCATACGACCTCAAATATAGAAGTGTGCCATAGAATCTTACTAAATCAACAAAAACTAATGAAGAATTGAAAGAACTGAGAGCTGCGGAAAAAAGCAGAATCCAAGAAGAATTTAAAGTTTAGATGGGATTAAACATCGACAAACCACTTCCAAGTTGCGGTAGTACAAATGACGGTAATACGGCGAGAAGGTTTTTTCGTGATTTTGAAATTACTTCAAAAATAACTAATAACTTACTAACAAAATGTATGTTCTGTCTGTCATACTTAATACTAAAATATGAAAAAGATGAAATTGAAGGACATAGCTTTAGATGAACATATTTTTGAACGTAATTGAGATATTGGCTTGAAATTTTTTGTAAAGGGTCGAGAAGTTCCATATCTAACTAAAAAAAGATATTAAGGGATAAATATGGACTAAATTGTTGTAGCTATCTGCGACCCTATTAAAATTTTGATATAAATCATAGTTTTAGAAATTTAACAAATATGTAATATATGACAAAATCTTTATTTATGAACAAAACTCAATGAAATCTTCAACGCTTGTTAAATTTGTCATTTCAAATAAGAAAATGCAAAAAAAATAGAAAAGGTCAAAGGGCATCCCGCAATTCCCAAAAATAGGAATGAAAATCCCAAAAATGGGATTTTTTACATTTTTGCCCATAGGGTCCACATTTCTTTCAGGGCTGGGAAAATACTTTTGGAGTAAATAGAAAACATATTGAGGTTTCCAAAACTGTTTTCAGTTTTCTGATCCTAACTTTGGGATTTTAGAACATGTCGCCCAAAGTTGAAGTTTTGTTAAAAAAAATAGGTCATATTCGGAAGGACGCAGTGGCAACATTTTCAAAAAAAAGACAAGTTTTTTACGCCAAAACGTTCTGCGTAAAGATGACTTTTAGAAAACTATAAAATTGTTTATATATATGTTCTTAAAGAACATTTTATTTAAGACACATTTTGGGCAAAAAAAACGGCAAAAATCTAAAATTTTTTGAATTTTTAAATTAAAAAACGTATATTTTTGGATCTGTAAATGACATTGATCTGAAATTTTTTGTATATTATTGGAAATTTTGTTGTCCAACTAACAAAAAATTGAGTCCATTTGGTCCAAAATTACGCCCGGTATTCAAAAAAAAGGCGGACCAAGGTATGGTAAATTTTGTATCACTAAATTTTTAAATGCCTATAACTCGGATATTATAAGAGATAAGTAGTATGCCCAAGCATGTTTTTTCAAGATCTCATCAAGCGCACTGTGGAAACTGTTACAGTTAGAATCTTAAAATTTTGCACAAATAATTTTAACATCCATATAAACATTTTGGGTATTAAATTATCGGACTAATAAAGTGGCCTCCGGTAGGTTAGTGGTTAGTGTTCTAGTCTGGTAGACCGGAGGTGGTGGGTTCGATTCCCACCCGTGGCACTGGTTAAGGAGCGCACAACAGGCCCGATAGAGGCCTAGGTGTATTTCTTCGGATTTGATGTGTATACATCCTCCTTTCAAACTAACTAACTAACTAACTAACTAACTAACTAACTAACTAATATAGGGGCTTGGAGCCCCTATATAAATAAAATAGAAGAATTCGTTTATCTAAGAATCTATTAGATCTAGAATCTTCAAAATCTATATGAATAACTTCGACGTTCGTGTGAACATTTTTGAAAATGTTGCCACTGCGTCCTTCCGAATATGACATATTATTTATCAAAACTTCAACTTTGGGCGACATGTTCTAAAATCCCAAAGCTGGGATCAGAAAACTGAAGGCAGTTTTGGAAACCTCAATATGTTTTCTATTTACTCCAAAAGTATTTTCCCAGCCCTGAAAGAAATGTGGACCCTATGGGCAAAAATGTAAAAAATCCCATTTTTGGGATTTTCATTCCTATTTTTGGGAATTGCGGGATGCCCTTTGACCTTTTCTATTTTTTTTGCATTTTCTTATTTGAAATGACAAATTTAACAAGCGTTGAAGATTTCATTGAGTTTTGTTCATAAATAAAGATTTTGTCATATATTACATATTTGTTAAATTTCTAAAACTATGATTTATATCAAAATTTTAATAGGGTCGCAGATAGCTACAACAATTTAGTCCATATTTATCCCTTAATATCTTTTTTTAGTTAGATATGGAACTTCTCGACCCTTTACAAAAAATTTCAAGCCAATATCTCAATTACGTTCAAAAATATGTTCATCTAAAGCTATGTCCTTCAATTTCATCTTTTTCATATTTTAGTATTAAGTATGACAGACAGAACATACATTTTGTTAGTAAGTTATTAGTTATTTTTGAAGTAATTTCAAAATCACGAAAAAACCTTCTCGCCGTATTACCGTCATTTGTACTACCGCAACTTGGAAGTGGTTTGTCGATGTTTAATCCCATCTAAACTTTAAATTCTTCTTGGATTCTGCTTTTTTCCGCAGCTCTCAGTTCTTTCAATTCTTCATTAGTTTTTGTTGATTTAGTAAGATTCTATGGCACACTTCTATATTTGAGGTCGTATGCTATGTGTAAAAAGTAATCCAAAAATCGTATTCTGGCATGAAGTGGTGAAATTCCGAAAGACAGGAATTCTTCATTAATACTTCTGCTTTTGTTTATATTTGAGAATTGCGACTTTTTCTCATTACATATCCAGAAGGAAGAAGTTTCTGTTATGGCATTGCTGACCTTTCCATCAATCATTGTTAAGCTTAGCTGATATGATACGTTAATAGAGAATTCCTTTATTTTTATGCAAATGGGCTCCAGTGCATTTATTTCATCTTTTAAATATTCCACTAAATCTTTTGTTGTTTTTTTTTTGACTCCTTTATATATTCAAATCCAATGGGTCTACAAAAATTTTTTGAACCCGGAGTTGTATTGATCCATATATCTTCAAATGAATTTCCGATGCTTGACGATGGTAGATTAAAGGAATATGAACGAATTCGTAATGGCACTAATGATGACATAAATACACCTTTGTAGTCTGCTAATGTCCGACTTCCACAAGCTTGTTTGTATTCTGGAAGTGCTGATAAACCGTCACATCCCCACTTACACCTTAAGACAACATCACAGTTATGAATTTTTTTTATTTGGCCTTCTGAAAAGTCTGACACAATTCTTGATGCTGTGTTTTCGAGCAAAGATGATATATCAATACAAGCTTCCACATCATTAACAGCAATAGGTGATGGTGTAGGATAGTTTGTTTTTTTTTCTGGATCGCCTTGTATGATGGTAATATATTGTGTCCTTTTTCATGCAGAGCTTTTCTAATATTTGGTACTTATTTCGATGAGTCCCAGTTCCAACAAAGCGCTATTGCTTCCTCTTCAGTAAAATTTGATTGTGATGTTGGGAGTTGGTATGCTTTCCACAATTCGCTTAAGTCGTTTTGGTGATGCATTAGGAAGAATAGTTGCAATATGTACGGCATCCATAGGTTGGTTTTCATTTTTCAGCATTTCGTTAAATGTATCAGATATTTCCTCATTTGAGATTGAAAAAGTTTTTGTGTGACCCTCTTTTTTTTTACCTTGAACATAAGTCTTCGTATGACTTGCAAGACGCTCCTGCTGATGTGTTGTAAGTCGAGATATCCGTAGTAGTTTCCATCCAACTACAAAATTTTTAATCGAAATTTCTTTTGATTTCCATCCACAGACTTACTTTTTACATCAAAAAGTTTTAAAAAGTTTTCAATTTTGATATGCCTGTTTTGTCTACTTTTCTACTATATGTAGTTTTTATATAATTTGAAATGTTTCAATTCTTTCTGGCCCTTTTGATGATACACTCCATTAAAACGGAACACAACTCTTCGTACTTTAATGTAATCTTAATTATAGATTTATTAAATATGGTACTTAAAATCTGAGAAGTTTACTTATATACCAATCTTGTCATTTCCGATACAGGTATTCCAAAGTAAAAAATTACGAACTGTCTACCTAGTAACATTTAGGACTATATTACTATAACCTGTAATTCAGTCATTGATATTTCTTATTAGTGAATGAATCGAAATTATCATTACCTGTATATTTTTACCTACATGATCATAAACGAAACAGAACGAAATGATCTGTCGAAAAAATTAGGTAAAAAGAGTTAAAAAATAATAAAATTTCTGAAAATTTAAGCATAATAGGACCTTTTAATTATAAGGATATGCAAACAAATAGAAAATAGGTAAATATAAGATTTAAACATGTTCTGTCATATTTAATACTAAAATATGAAAAATATGAAATTAAAGGATACAGGTTTAAATGAACATATTTTTGAATGTAATTGAGATATTGGCTTGAAATTTTTTTAAAGGGTCGAGAATTTCCATATCTAACTAAAAAAGATATTAAGGGATAAATATGGACTAAATTGTTGTAGCTATCTGCGACCCTATTAAAATTTTGATATAAATCATAGTTTTAGAAATTTAACAAATATGTAATATATGACAAAATCTTTATTCATGAACAAAACTCAATGAAATCTTCAACGCTTGTTAAATTTGTCATTTCAAATAAGAAAATGCAAAAAAAAATTGAAAAGGTCAAAGGGCATCCCGCAATTTCCAAAAATAGGAATGAAAATCCCAAAAAATGGGATTTTTTACATTTTTGCCCATAGGGTCCACATTTCTTTCAGGGCTGTGAAAATACTTTTGGAGTAAATAGAAAACATATTGAGGTTTCCAAAACTGTTTTCAGTTTTCTGATCCCAGCTTTGGGATTTTAGAACATGTCGCCCAAAGTTGAAGTTTTAATAAAAAATAGGTCATATTCGGAAGGACGCAGTGGCAACATTTTCAAAAAATAGGACAAGTTTTTTACTCCAAAACGTTCTGCGTAAAGATGACTTTTAGAAAACTATAAAATTGTTTATATATATGTTCTTAAAGAAAATTTTATTTTATTAATAAAAGAATTAAGACACATTTTGGGCAAAAAAACGGCAAAAATCTAAAATTTTTTGAATTTTTAAATTTAAAAACGTATATTTTTGGATCTGTAAATGACATTGATCTGAAATTTTTTGTATATTATTGGAAATTTTGTTGTCTAACTAACAAAAAATTGAGTCCATTTGGTCCAAAATTACGCCCGGTATTCAAAAAAAAGGCGGACCAAGGTATGGTAAATTTTGTATCACTAAATTTTTAAATGCCTATAACTCGGATATTATAAGAGATAAGTAGTATGCCCAAGCATGTTTTTTCAAGATCTCATCAAGCGCACTGTGGAAACTGTTACAGTTAGAATCTTAAAATTTTGCACAAATAATTTTAACATCCATGTAAACATTTTGGGTATTAAATTATCGGACCAATATGGGGGCTTGGAGCCCCTATATAAATAAAATAGAAGAATTCGTTTATCTAAGAATCTATTAGATCTAGAATCTTCAAAATCTATATGAATAACTTCGACGTTCGTGTGAACATTGTATATCGCAACGCATAAGAATATGAATTATTTTTTAAGAATAAATGTATATATATCAAATTTTTGCAAGTAAGAAATAAATAGATCATTAATCTATTATTTCAGAATTTAAATGAAATATATTATCATCAAAAGAAAATAGAAATATAATATATTTTTAAGAAAATTTTTATAATTTAGTATCTAACTAAATAATTTATTTGTTTATTGCATATTTATTTTGGTTAGGGTAGCGAAGCACACCCGGTATTAGCTAGTATATATATAAAAATGGATGTGTGTTTGTTTGTATGTTAGAACGCTATAGACTATAAACGGCTGAACAGATTTTCTGATTTTCTGAAATTTTCACAGCGAATTCCTGTATGTCTGGAATAGGTAATAGGCTACTTTTTATTTTGAAATTTCAAGTGGGCAATGAGCCACGCCCACTTAAGAAAATATAAAGTTCGTATATTCGAGATAATATAACAGTTAGAGTCCTCAAATTTTGTCGGAGCCACTTTAGTGTCAATATGATTATTTAGGATAAAAAATTGGCGGACTAGCGTTAGGGGGCATGGTACCTCCCATATAAATTAAATACAAAAATTCGTTTATCTTGGACTCTATTACAGTTAGAATCTTTAAATTTAGGTTAGGTTGATAGGAGGATTTATACTACATCAAATCCGAAGAAATACACCTAGGCCACTATCGGGCCTGTTGTGCGCTCCAATTCAAGAAAAAAAATGTATTATTTTTCCATGATCAGAAACTCAGTTTCCTGGAAGTAATTCCTAAGAATCTTCCAATCGGTGTTGGTTAAGAATGTTATTTCCGGAATAACATCACTTCCAAGATACTTGGATCTAACTTCGACGAATGCCTGACAATGGCAAAGAAAGTGCTCCAGAGTTTCACTGTCCTCTCCACATGCTCTACATTCGTCTGAATCCGCAAGTCCAATTTTTTATAGATGTGCTCGTAATCCTGTGCGTCCACTGAGAATACGTACCATCATACTAACCTCAGACTTGCTCATTTTGAGAAGATTTCTCGTCTTGCTCTCATCAGGGTCACCCCATAGAATCTTTGTGGTTCTACCCACCGTTTCATTATTCCAAGAGGCCTTATGGTATTCTCTCATCCATATTTTTAATTCAGCTTTTGTTGCGTCGAATGGTTTTGTGTTTGTCAGGTTAACTATATCGAGCTCCCTTCCCTTAAAAGCTATTACATTCGCCCTTTCGTTGCCGACTACTCCCGAGTTGCCTGGTACCCATATGATGTGAACCTTACCACTGGGAGAGTATTTAGTTAAAGCTTTCTTACAATCCAATACGGTCTTAGATTTAATTCTATCACCTGATATCGCACAAATTGCCTTCTGGCTGTCGGTAAATATTTTAAGCCCTGTGGGCGCCATATTTTTTCTAATCAAATTTGCACATTCCGTTATTGCTCGTACTTCTGCCTGGAAGCTTGTGTTATGATTAGGTAAACGGTGGTATATTTCTGTTTCTGGGTCTTCAATATAGAACACCAGGCCCACTTTGTCCCCTAATTTAGAGCCATCCGTGTAGCAACGGATTCCTACTGGTATTTGCTCTAATGTTCCTCTTGACCAAGACATACTATCTGGGATTAGCGTTTCAAAGTTTCCGACATATTCAGTGTCTGGTATGCGATCAGGCACGTCCGATGAATGTGTATAACCTTTCAATGTGTCCAGTATACATTGATGACGTGTCCTGGCAGTATGCATTGACATCGAAGGCGCTTTCAATAACGTGCATACTGATACCCTTATCCAATCCCTAGACCAGTTTTATGTTCACCGGGTGCTCCGTAACTGGATCAACTACATGCTAAGGAACAGATGGATAAGCTGCGAGATGTACGATATAACTATCAGGAAAAAGGTATTTCGCGGTATACCACAGGGTGGCATTTTGTCACCTTTACTCTGGGTTACCACGATTAATAGCCTCCTAACCGAAAAAAGACTTAGACCTGTCTGCTATGCAGATGATGTCGTAATACTTTTAAAGGGAAAGGATCCAAATTACTTGTGTAGAAGAGCTGAGGAGGCTCTGAATACGGCCTTGAGCTGGGCTCAACCGAGAGGCCTCAATGTTAACCCGGCGAAGACTGAATTCTGTCTTTTCACAAGAAAGAAAAAAATTTCTACATATACTGAACCTTGCATCTTGGGCAAGAAGATACCGTTGACAGACAAAGTTAAGTAGTTTGGTGTAATACTTGACCGGAAATTAAAGTGGAGACACCACATAGAGGATAGAATTAACAAGGCACATCGGTGCTGGGCGATATGTAGGAGAACCATAGGCATGAAATGGGGTCTTAGTCCTACTATGACAAATTGGCTTTATAAAAGTGTAATTAGACCAATTCTAGCTTATGCTTCTATAATCTGGTGGACTGCTTTGGACAAAAAGTGTAATATCAAACTACTACAGGGAGTTCAGCGTACATGCTGCTTGGGTATAAGTGGTGCCATGTGTACTACTTCAACCAAGGCTCTGGAAACGTTGCTAGATATTCCACCCATTGAAACATATATAAGATATGAGGCGGCGCTTACAGCCGAACGGCTCTTTACTTTAGGCGAACTGGCCAAAAACGGTTATAGGACTCGTCATCAATGTATACTGGACACATTGGAAGGTTATACACATTCATCGGACGTGCCTGATCGCATACCAGATACTGAATATGTCGGAAACTTTGAAACGCTAATCCCAGATAGTATGTCTTGGTCAAGAGGAACATTAGAGCAAATACCAGTAGGAATCCGTTGCTACACGGATGGCTCTAAATTAGGGGACAAAGTGGGCCTGGTGTTCTATATTGAAGACCCAGAAACAGAAATATACCACCGTTTACCTAATCATAACACAAGCTTCCAGGCAGAAGTACGAGCAATAACGGAATGTGTAAATTGGATTTGAATAAATATGGCGCCCACAGGGCTTAATATATTTACCGACAGCCAGAAGGCAATTTATGCGATATCAGTTGATAGAATTAAATCTAAGACCATATTGGATTATAAGAAAGCCTTTACTGAATACTCTCCCAGAGGTAAGGTTCACATCATATGGGTACCAGGCAACTCGGGAGTAGTCGACAACGAAAGGGCGAATGTAATAGCTTTAAAGGGAAGGGAGCTCGATGTAGTTAACCTGACAAACGCAAAACCATTCGACGAAACAAAAGCTGAATTAAAAATATGGATGAGAGAATACCATAAATCATCTTAGAATAATGAAACGGTGGGTAGAACCACAAAGATTGTATGGGGTGACCCCGGTGAGAGCAAGACGAGAAATCTTCTCAAAATGAGCAAGTCTGAGGTTAGTATGATGGTACGTATTCTCAGTGGACGCACAGGATTACGAGCACATCTATACAAAATTGGACGTGCGGATTCAGACGAATGTAGAGCATGTGGAGAGGACAGTGAAACTCTGGAGCACTTTCTTTGCCATTGTCAGGCATTCGTCGAAGTTAGATCCAAGTATCTTGGAAGTGATGTTATTCCGGAAATAACATTCTTAACCAACACCGATTGGAAGATTCTTAGGAATTACTTCCAGGAAACTGAGTTCCTGATCATGGAAAAATAATACTTTTTTTTCTTGAATTGGAGCGCACAACAGGCCCGATAGTGGCCTAGGTGTATTTCTTCGGATTTGATGTAGTATACATCCTCCTATCAACCTAACCTAACCTTAAGTTATTCATGCAAAATTTAAAGATTCTAACTGTAATAGAGTCCAAGATAAACGAATTTTTGTATTTAATTTATATGGGAGGTACCATGCCCCCTAACGCTAGTCCGCCAATTTTTTATCCTAAATAATCATATTGACACTAAAGTGACTCCGACAAAATTTGAGGACTCTAACTGTTATATTATCTCGAATATACGAACTTTATATTTTCTTAAGTGGGCGTGGCTCATCGCCCACTTGAAATTTCAAAATAAAAAGTAGTCTATTACTTATTCCAGACATACAGGAATTCGCTGTGAAAAAATCAGAAAATCGGTTCAGCCGTCTAATAGTCTATAGCGTTCTAACATACAAACAAACACACATTCATTTTTATATATATACTAGCTAATACTGGGTGTGCTTCGCTACCCTAACCAAAATAAATATACAATAACAAAAAAAATATTTATTTAGATACTAAATTATAAAAATTTTTTTAAAAGTATATTATATTTTCTTTTGATGATAATATCTATTTATTTCTTACTTGCAAAAATTTGATATATACTTTTATTCTTAAAAAATAATTCATATTCTTATGCGTTGCAATATACAATATTTTTTGTTTTACCCACTTAAAGATTTTGAAAATTTTAACCACAATAGTTTTCCAGATTACCAATATGTTACGTATATGAGATACGAAGAAAATTATTGTAAGTTCGCCAATTTATATCTATCTATGAAAAATTGGAATTATCTAACAATTTTCAAGATACAAGAAATTTTTTATTTAATTCATATATGTGGTGTCAAGCCCCCCATTAAGAGTCCGCCCGTTATTTTCTAAATGTTCACACGAATGTCGAAGTTATTCATATAGATTTTGAAGATTCTAGATCTAATAGATTCTTAGATAAACGAATTCTTCTATTTTATTTATATAGGGGCTCCAAGCCCCTATATTAGTTCGATAATTTAATACCCAAAATGTTTACATGGATGTTAAAATTATTTGTGCAAAATTTTAAGATTCTAACTGTAACAGTTTCCAAGATAACGAATTTATGTATTTAATTTAGGTGACACGCCGCCTAACGCTAGTCAGCCCACTCTTTATATTGGCACTAAAGTGGCTCCTACAAAATTTCTTATATTACCTCAAGAAAAACGATTTTTTTATTTAATTTATATGGGAGGTGGTGTCAAAATCAACAAAGAATTGTAAGTAGAACTGGAAAATGTCTTACCAATAATAAATCAGTCCCCATCTATTGATTTAAATATTAGGACTCCTTAAAAGCAATTATTGTTGTCCACTTATTATTAAGAACCGTAATATCTGGCACATCTTCAGATTGCAGATCTGCTTCAGCAATTTAGCGTGATACACAAACAGTGAAGTTTTGTAGCCTAACAAAATATAAAATTCACATATATTTCAGTTAATATAACAGTTAGAGTCCTCAAATTTTATCGGAGGCACTTTAGTGTCAATATGATTATATGGTATAAAAAGTGGTCGGACTAGCGTTAGGGGGCGTGGCACTTCCCACATAAATATAAATCTATATACAAAAATTAATGATGCAACGGTGCTGAAGCAAGGTCGTGACAACATATTCGTTGCATCTATTTACATGCCTTTCGATTCTCCGACACTACCACCAATGTCGGATCTGATGGAAGTGGTTGAAGAGGAACAAAGGAAAAATACGAAAATTGTAATAGGTTGTGATCAGTGTTGCCACTTTGGTTATTATTAACCAAAATTGGTTATTTTTATTTTGCATGTGTACATGTGAATTATTTTTTCGTTTTGGTTATTTTATGCAAACAATTAAACTAAATGCTGTTTGCTTTTATTCCAAAAATAAAATTAAAAAATTCTTTTATCTCTAGTTTTAAATCAATTATGTAAATATATGTAATATATGTGATGTGATACTCATGACCTTTGACTTCTATTATCTCACCATGACTATTTAGGATCAAAAGTGGGCTAGCGTTAGAGGGCGTGGCACCTCCCATATAATTTATATACGAAAATTCGTTTATCGTTTATAGTACCTCCCATATAAATTAAATACAAAAATTCTTTTAGTTTGGAAAATAATACAGTTAAAATATTAAAATTTTGCACGAAAAACTTTAGCATCCATGTAAATACATTTTTGGTAATAAATTGACGGACCACCTATGAGGGGAGCGGCACCTCCCATATAAATTAAATAAAAAAATCGTTTTTCTTGAGGTAATATAAGAAATTTTGTAGAAGCCACTTTAGTGTCAATACGATTATTTAGGATAAAGAGTGGGAGGACTAGCGTTAGACGGCGTGTCACCTAAATTAAATACATAAATTCGTTATCTTGGAAACCGTTACAGTTAGAATCTTAAAATTTTGCACAAATAATTTTAACATCCATGTAAACACTTTGGGTATTAAATTGGCGGACTACTATGGGGGCTTGGAGCCCCCATATAAATAAAATAGAAAAATTCGTTTATCTAAGAATCTATTAGATCTAGAATCTTCAAAATCTATATGGATAACTTCGACATTCATGTGAACATTTAGAAAATAACGGGCGGACTCTTAATGGGGGGCTTGACACCACATATATGAATTAAATAAAAAATTTCTTATATCTTGAAAATTGTTAGATAATTCCAATTTTCCATAGATAGATATAAATTGGCGAACTTACAATAATTTTCTTCGTATCTCATATATGTAACATTAGAGGGCTCCAAGCTTGTATGAAGGAAAAAAATTTATCCTACAGGCCGTCCCCTCCCCTAGAATTGTTCTACGGGTTATAAAAATAAGTCGTGCAAAAAATTAGGTCAATAGGATTACGTTAACTGGTGCCGCAAAGGCTCTGAAGTTTGAAGATGCATTTACAAGGGGAAAATATGAATTTTTTCAGTTTTTACAAAAGTTTTGTCATTAAACAATTTGTTTTGCATTTTATTGTCAAAGAATCGTAATGTACACAGAATTAGCGTTACAAAAAGATAAAAAACACTTGAAATCGAAATGTGATATAAAATAAACATATTTTTGAAAATATTCTAATAAAATAATTGTATTACTTAAAATACAACTGTAGTTACTTGAATATGAGTTTTTGTCATAATAGAATAACGTAAACCTGTTCTCAGCTATGGTCGATAAATTTCGATATTTTTAACGGTCGTTTCAAAATTCAAATTTTAGTTTTTTTGATAATTTGTTAAACAAATTTCAATATTTTTGGGAGAACTCATAGGGATTTATGGACAATAGATTGGGGAATAAAACATTAAAAAATAGGTCAATACCTCTTATAGTTTGCCTGTACCTGCAGTTTGAATTCAGCGGATTTCGAGAAAAACCCATTTTTATGTAATATATTAGACTGTTTATTATATTGTTGTGTATTTTAAATGGAACCTTTTGTATAAGTAGGAAGGACGTAAGACTTATCGGTCGATAGGACTTAGGTGTCGCATAGCTAGGTTTCCCTGGTTTGGGTATAAATATTACCCTTGCATCTTGCCATTTAACTGAGGTATATGCCAATTTTAAGCACTACGGAATTTAAGCACACTTAAAATGTACGGAAACCAGCCCGGCCTCCATCTGCAAAAGTGCCAGGAAAATGTCATCCGGCCCTGCAGCTTTATAGGTAGCAAAGCTCTTGATTGTCTCTTTAACCATGTCAGATGTAATAAATATTTCCATGCTACCCTTCCGTTCTACCAATATCGGTTCATCTATGTTATTCGATATACCGGGTGGGAAATTTGAGTCCATTAGGAGTTTCATTGTCTCCTCCATATCCTCCAGCCTCCTGCCCGTGTCATCGATTATGGATTCTGGTTGGACATGAGTTTTAGATAGGATTATTTTATCTTCGATACGTCATTTACGCTATCTACCTGTTCACAGAAAAGTTTCTAGGAGTCTCGTTTGGCTTTTCGAAGGATTTTCTTATATTCACCAAGTTTATTATGATACTCATCCCAGTATACTGCGGTCTTTTTACGCCGTGCCCGGTTAAATAGTTTTCAAAGAGTCTTCCCTGGGCAGATTTCCGTTCTCGCAGAGGGCAGCTGTCCTCGAACGATTCAACCAGGGCACTTGTGAACGTTTCCATTTTGGCATCTATATCCTCTTTATTTCGACATTGAAAAGTTTCCTGACCTAAACGGTTCATTAGTAAGGTCCCGAACATTGTCCAATTAGTTTTAGACTTATTCCGAAACTTTATCGGCTTTGGTGGTGGCTTTAGCATCAGATGATCAGAAAAGAAGTGTTCGTCCGAAACTTTCATTTATAAGCTCTTCTGAACATATAGTTATATCTAATACTTCTTCTCTCATTCTATTAACCATGCTAGCTTTATTACCTAAGTTCAATGTTATCAAGTCTTTAGTATTAAGGAAGTCTCAGTTGTCAACTCCTCGGGAGACCTGATCCTTTTTGCCTCAGATCTTGTGAGAGAGTCCGATTTTTCCTTTGGAGTGTCGTGGGATTGACTAGCTATGATTTCCTAAAGCATCTTTTTCAACTTCCTCCTCTGTGCTCCAGAAAGTCTTTTTTTTAGTAATAGGTAGTTTAGCTATGCTATCACTCACCTCTTTTACCATTTGCTCTACTTCATCCTTTTTGGGATTTGCTATAATGGTATTATTATCATCTGAGGATTCAGAGTCCGAACCCTCACCTTTATTTAAAGGCTGAGGTAGCTTAGAGCTCTCTCCGAGTACATCTTCTCTTTCACCGCTATATTTTTGCCAGCGGCATGCTGTACACTTGTACACGCCATGGAGGCCAAGGTACCCACCTCCGTAGTAGTATTCTGCTCACGATTGCAGGATGACGACGACACGTGACTCGCGAGTAGATCAACACTTGCCGCCGGTACTGGGTTATTTAGGCCCTGCACCGTAACTTTTATATTTTTATTTTCCATATTTGTTTTTTTTTAATAACTTTAACATCCATGTAAATATTTTGGGTAATAAATTGGCGGACTGCCCATGAGGGGAGCGGCACCTCTCATATAAATTAAAAAAATCAGTGTCAATATGATTATTTAGGATAAAAAGTGGGCGGAATAGCGTTAGGGGCGTGGCACCGCCCATATAAATCAAATACAAAAAATAGTTTATCATGGAAACTATTAAAATTTTGCATGAATAACCTTAACATCCATGTAAACATTTTGGTTAATAAATGGGCGGACAACCCATGAGAGGAGCGGTACCTCCCATATTAATTAAATAAACAAGTTTGTTTATATTGGAATAATATAACAGTTAGAGTCCTCAAATTTTGTCGGAGACAACTTAATGTCAATATGATTGTTTAGGATAAAAAGTAAGCGGACTAGCGTTAGGGGGCGTTGCACCTCCCATATAAATTAAATACAAAAATTCGTTTAGTTTGGAAAATAATACAGTTAGAATATTAAAATTTTGCACGTATAACAATAACATCCATCTTAACATTTGGGTAATAAATTGGCGGACTACCCATGAGGGGTAGTACCTCCCATATTAATTAAATACAAAAGTTCGTTTATCTTGAGATAATATAACAGAGTCCTCAAATTTTTTCGGGGCCACTTTAGTGTTCATAGATCACTAATCTATTATTTCAGAATTTAAATGAAATATATTATCATCAAAGAAATTAAAATAAACTTTTACGAAAATTTTTATAATTTAGTAACTAAATAAATAATTTTTTTGGTTATTGTATATTTATTTTGGTTGGGGTAGCGAAGCACACCCAGTATTAGCTAGTATATATATAAAAATGAATGTGTGTTTGTTTGTATGTTAGAACGCTATAGACTACTAATCGGCTGAACCGATTTCCTGAAATTTTCACAGCGAATTCCTGTATGTCTGTAATAGGTAATAGGCTACTTTTTATTTTGAAATTTCAAGTGGGCGATGAGCCACGCCCACTTAAGAAAATACAAAATTCGTATATTCGAGATAATATAACAGTTAGAGTCCTCAAATTTTGTCGGAGGCAACTTAGTGTCAATATGATTGTTTAGGATAAAAAGTAAGCGGACTACCGTTAGGGGGCGTGGCACCTCCTATATAAATTATATACAAAAATTCGTTTATCTTAGAAACTATTACAGTTAGCATCTTAAAATTTTGCACGAATAACAATAACATCCATATTAACTTTTGGGTAATAAATAGGCGGACTACCCATGAGGGGAGCGATACCTCCCATATTAATAAATACAAAAGTTCGTTTATCTTGTGATAATATAACATAGTCCTCAAATTTTTTCTGGGCCAATTTAGTGTCAATACGATTATTTAGGATAAAATATGGGAGGACTAGCGTTAGGTGGCGTGGTACCTCCCATATTAATAAAATACAAAAATTCGTTTATTTTTGAAAATAATACAGTTAGAATATTAAAATTTTGCACAAATAACTTTAACATCCATGTATACATTTTTGGTAATAAATTGACGGACTACCTATGAGGGGAGCGCCACCTCCTATATTAATTAAATACAGAAGTTCGTTTTTCTTGAGATAATATAACAGTAGGAGTAACTTTAGTGCCAATATGAGCGTTAGGCTGCGTGCCACCTCCCATATAAATTAAATACAAAAATTCGTTATCTTGGAAACAGTAACAGTTATAATCTTCAAATTTTGCACAAATAATTTTAACATCTATGTAAGCATTTTGCGTATTAAATTGGTAGTCTACTATGGGGGCGTGAAGCCCCCATATAAATAAAATAGAAAAATTCGTTTATCTGAGAATCTATTAGATCTAAAATCTTCAAATTCTATATGAATAACTTCGACATTCATGTGAACATATTGAAAATAACGGGCGGACTCTTAATGGGGGGCTTGATACCACATATATGAATTAAATAAAAAATTTCTTATATCTTGAAAACTGTTAGATAATTCCAAATTTTCATAGATAGATATAAATTGACGAACTTACAATAATTTTCTTGGCATCTATCATATGTAACTTATTGGTAATCTGGAAAACTATTGTGGTTAAAATTTTTAAAATCTTTAAGTGGGTAAAACAAAAAATATTGTATATTGAAACGCATAAGAATATGAATTATTTTTTAAGAATAAAAATATATATTAAGAATAAAAATATATAAATAAATAGATCATTAATCTATTATTTCAGAATTTAAATGAAATATATTATCATCAAAAGAAATTATAATAAACTTTTAAGAAAATTTTTATAATTTGGTAACTAATCAAATAATTTTTTAGGTTATGAATTTATTTTGGTTGGGGTAGCTAGGATATAATAAAATTATCTTCACTATTTACTTAACGATGATGACCAAACATAAACTCAATTATACCTACTAATTATTCTAACACTACATCTTACTAGACCTCTTATTATAACAAAATTAACTAGTTATATAATAATTTCTGAAAACATTATTAATTTTTAAAAATTATTTTACTTTAATACAACTTATCAAAATACCCTCATTTAAAAATCTATAAAATTTTTAAAGATATTAACTATAAAGTATTTCCTCATATTTTATGTATTAAAAAAAAATAATTACTAATTTTAATCCCATTTAATTACCCTAACAAAATATAATGCAAAATTAAAATGCTAACCGAACACCCTAATTAATTTATAAAACACACAACAGCACAAACATATGTATCCAACGAATCAACAGGTCTGCTGACTCTGATAGACAAAAGATATGTAAGTCTCCAAATTTTATAGTATTTTTTTACAATTCTATTTTTTTACTTAAGTGTTTAGGAATGAAAGCAAACTACCATGCATTTGTTGTATTATTGAAACATATGAAATGAGGTATTAAAAAAAAAAACTTATTAATGAATCAAATAAACAATGAGTAAATTCTCTTACATTTATTAAAACTTCAATTGTAATGTGCTTTATTTCCATTATCTCTTATTATAAATACTTATATCAGACATTCTGTTTTGTAATTGTACATTAGGTACCTGATCATAGTGATCAATATACTCTTTTTAATAATATTATTATTTTTGTTTTGATTTGTGCCATTTTCATTTATCTGGGAAACTATAAATCATATGTTTCATTATCGTTATTATTATAATTACTATTATTATTATTACTATTTTTATTATTATTATTATTATTATTATTATTATTATTTAGTTATTATTAGTATATTTGCTTTTGATATTCAAATAATTATAAAATTTATTTAATTTTTTTAATTTAATAAAAGATTGAATTGAATATGATCTGGTAATCGTTATTAGACTGGTTGATGAAATGTAGAGAAATAAGTAGATAAATATGCAAAATGGGCTGTTATAACACTAAGGTCATCAGCACGGATGGGTAGGAATAATGACCATGGGAGTAAATAACATCTATATCACCCTTAAAGGCAGGAATATCCCAGATTGATAATTGTTCTTTTTGTCTTTCTTTTTCTTGAGTGTAATTTTCATCTTCTCTGCTGCACACAAATAAAAAAATTTTAAATTCTTGTAACACCAACCCATTGTTATCATAGCCTACGTCCGTTCCACTAAGCTATACTGAAGCAGACCCGTGATAACTTAAAATGCAAAATCGGTTCGTTATACATTTTAAATACTAAGTAATAGGACTGTAATCCTCTTTTGAACAAGTTGAATTAAATTTTGGCACTGGAAAAATTCTTCCTATTTTCCAAAATGTTGGTAAATAGGAAGATGTGATAAATATATTTAGTATAAAAAATGAATGGTCTTGAAATTCTTTTAAATATTAATTTTAAGAATCTTAGTAGTAAACCATCAGGTCCAATAACATTTTTTCCACATATATGAGCAACTTTCAAAATTCTTTATGCAAGCGTTTTAAAGTTTTACGATTAGTTTCAGATCTTTTTTGGTAGTATGCCCTAAACCTAAGTCTCTATTAATCCTTGCAGCCTTTATATCAATGGAGTCCATCCACTTATCCCGTTTTTGGGAAGATAAAGAAAATCGATCATGTACTTGTTTTATCATCCACGTTAGGGTCGAGAAATCAATAGTGTACAACTGTAATAAGCAAGAATTCACATCAAAGTCCTTGAAATCTCTGTACCATAATTCCTGGGTGATTCTTTTAACATTCGTGTCGTATGACAAGGATACCATTGCATGGTCAGAATTCAATGCGGGTATTTAATATTGTCTACTCTCTGACACAAGATTCACATCTGTATCAAAAAAATAATCCAATATGGAAGAGCTACTGTAAGTTTGGCAAAAATGTGTTGCAATGCTATTATGTACCACGAACAGTCCAGACTTTAAACAAAAATTTCTCACCAACAAAGAATTAGTAAATATATCCGTATTAAAATCTCCTACTATAATTCGTATATCTACTAGACTGGTTCATAATCAAATCCTTAAAATTACCATGTTTGTGATTGTGAGCCACTTTTCATATGGCATGTATAAAATTCCAACCAATAATTTATCAACGAAATAAGAAAATCCAAAAATAATTATTATAAATAATCATTACAATAATATTACTGCTAATTAAGCCATGCATAATTTGGATATAAAAAAGGTGAGAAAAAATTGCATGCTAAAATATATAAAATAGAAATAAGTTAATATAAAGCAAATCTACACTCTGTGAATTCCTCTAATTTTACTCATTATTCACAATATAAAGAAATCAATTGTCGTGTGCAACATGTAGTAAAGCTACTAAATTAAAGAAGAAGCATACAAAACAGGTGGCAGTAATGGCATTTGGGAAGAAGAAATGAGAACAAAAACAAATAGCTTCAGAAAAAAATTGTAAATAGGCAAACAAATTGCTGAACAAGTTGTTAAATCTAGGGAGCCATGTTGGTAACCGAGGTTTCTCGGTACCAAAAATGGAAAATGTCGTTCCTTTTTGATATTTTGCTCGACATAGAGAAGAAGGTGGAGTCTGTGGCCATCATAAGAAAAAAACAAAATTTTTGATTTTTTTTATAAATGAAAAAAATTTTATTCAAAAATTTTTTTAAAACTTTAAACTAAACTTAAAAGTAAACTTAAAGTTAAATTTTAAAATAAACAAAAGCAAAATAACAAACCTGCATAGCCACTACAACACGACTCCTAACGAGGGAGAAGCTGCTTTCCAGCACCACCGCGCCTGGGGTGCTCTGGTATCTTTTTGGTTTTCCGACTAAGTTTAGTGATTTTACCTGGACGACCAGACGTACTTCTGAAGATTTCTTTTATTTAAATAAAAAAAAAAAGAAATAAAACAACTAAAAAATTATATTAAAAAAAAAATAATAAATAAGGGTTCCTACCTCGACTTTTTCCAATCCGTGTGGAAGACGAATTGATACCCATACGTGCGCGTTGTTAGGAAAGAGCTCTAGCCTTTAATAGCAGTCCCATCGCGGTGTTTAATCTCTAGGTTCCCGAAAAATTTAGTAGAGAGAAGAGAGAGAAAATTAAGTAAAAGGAATTTTGTGAAATAGATTTTGTATATACATCCGGACATAATACGGACAGACAGAAATGCCTCATCCGCCATAAAACTTCCATCACGATAATTGACTCCCGTAAACCAGATAGCTGTCGCAGAAAAAGAATTGCCAGATCCGGTTTATCCCCAAGCAAAATTATGAACCTTTGAAACGTAAACTTAAATCTTAAATTCTAACTTTAAACCTAAATCTAAACCTAAAACTTGCTTGCTTGGTTTCAATAAAATTAAATATTATTATAATGTTTGAATGAAAATTTCAAATATGTTAACTTTTAAAATGATCGGCTAGACATAATAAGCGGCGGTAAGTAGGGAAAAAAAGTTTTGCTGGTATGATTTTTTTTAATTGTGTGTGTATTCGATATAGATTGTTTGCAAGGACCTCCTCCGGCGAGCTCCCAGCGCGGCAAACGCGAGCATACCAGCGCCGCCGGCAATCTGGCCACATTGTTTTTTCCGTTTATTTTGTTTTCCCCACCCACACACAACATAAAATGGCGTCCCAACGTGGAGCCCGAAGTAGGTCCATAGCCTAATCTAGTTAGTCGAGAACTACGTAAGTCCTGTTAGGTCATAACAAGAGTCCCTAACTGTAGCGACGTCGTCAGACGAAATAGTTATTTAATTTATTTCTTTTTCATTTTTACTTTTCAATAGATGGGAACCTATCATCGTACATGGCTAATATGGTGCACACCAACGTAAGTCTTGAACATCTGGACAACCTAGTCTGGTTCGCGTTGTGACGTTTGGTGTGTACGATATAGTACACAGCGGGATTATAGATTCTTCAGCCGCTTCTTTCCAAGCAACTTGAGACTCTCGTGTTAGCTTTCCATAGCAAAAGCGAGAATGCTCAAGTTGGGAGGAAGGATTAGCATAGGCAGCCATCATTAATAGATACAACTATTAGTATTTGTTTTTTTAAACTCACGTTTTGTCTGCGGCAAAATAGATAGGGTAGATAGATTTGCAAAACCAATTTTCTAGATGCCCCTTGAAAGTTAAGCTGCGGTAGAACAAATACTACCTTTTTTTATCCATTTACCTTTTCCTATTTCCTGAAACAAATAGGAAAACAATTAGTACATATCTTCGAACAATTTTTGATTTACTTTTCCTGCAAACACTACTTTCCCGATGAACATCGCCGCTTACAAGATTACGTTTTGAATTTTCATTTTCCATTTTATGTTTTTATCCATTTCTTTGTTAGATTTATACGTCAAGTTTTTTGGGAGAGGAGGAGATTTTTACTAGTATCTAGTTTGATATATATCTTTGAGATAAATATATTTTTTTTACTTTCATTCTATTATTCAAATAATCAATTTCGTGGTTTTATCATTTTGCCTTGTCATATTTGGTAATTTCTCGTACTAGATCTGTATCCATAACTTTCTAATTAGACAAATAGTAACGGTTTTAACTCGTTCGGCTAGATCCAATATGGAAATACAAGTAGAACTATCGTAGGAACTTCAGTTTTCTCTACACTTCCGCCAGTTCGCGAACTACAGTTCAGTGATGAAACGCTTATACAAATCCTCGAGGTCAACGCGATGGCCACCAGCAGCCGTTATACCTGCTGCCACAGCTTTGTGGATTGTCCTTCAACTAATAGTCGCGTATTCTGTTTTAAATGTGGTCCGGCAGTGACACCTAATTGCCCTAAATGTCAGGGAAACCTGAAGGGGAGCGAGTCCCAAATGGGGGAGACTCGATCAACCCAAACCTGTGTTCTCTAAAAATGAACAAACACAACGTCCGCTACCTAAGGACGAAAAGCCACGAGTTCACATAATTAAATCATTCCATCAGAGAATTCGTGAATATAACGAAGCTAAGTCTAGAATTTTCGGTCAGGTTTCTAGTAAAATTCAAAAAGCTAGGATTAGGAATAAGATTAGAAAGAAAATTAAAGATGAAATTATGACTAATAGTTAATATGAGAGGGAAGATGCTAGATTCTATTTTAAAATTCAAATCAAAGGTTGCGAAATTGACGGCCTGTTGGACAGTGGAGCCACCGTTTCCTGTCTAGGTAAAGGTTGTACAGGGAAATGGAAAAAGTCTACTACAGGGAAATGGAAAAAAGACTACTTTGAGCCCTTTAATTCTTGAGAGCATTTTTGCTTGTATTGATTATGTTCAGCTCCATCACAGATCCATTTAATAACAAGTATGAATTTATAGTCGGACATATGATACTCTATACCAGTCAGTATGTTTTAATTGTGGATTAGTTTTAAAAAATAAAGCATTTAATTTCTATCATTGTGGAATATTTATACCCTACACTACTTTAGTGGTGAGGGTATATTAGATTTATGCTGATGTTTGTAATATACAAAAATATTCATGCTATACCCACCTTAAAGTATACCAATTAGAATCGTTTTCTGAGTCGATTAAGCTATGTCCGTCCGTCTGTCTGGCTTTTCCAAGATAATTGGTACACAAGATTTATTTGGCCCAAGGACGAAGCCTATTAAAAATGGTTAACCGTACCCCTCGAATAGGGCATTTGGGCTTATAATTAAGTTAATCAATTATGTCAACAAAAGTCGGCAAAACTTAGTTTTATAGAATTTTAAATGACACTACCGATTTTTGTAATGATCGGGCTTCATTTTCCCCTAGCCCCCATACTAACTCCCCTTCAGAATATGACTTGAAGATCAAAATTCACTTATAAACACTAATAACACTTTTAAATTTTACATAAATAACTTTAAAGTAGACGTAAAATTGTTTAGCAACATTTATAAGGATAGACCCATATTTATGAATTTACGTCTACTTCAAAGTCATTTATGTAGATTTTAATCGTTTTATTAGTAATTATAAGTTAACTTTGACCTTCAAGTCATTTTCTGAAGGAGAGTTTGTATGGGCGCTAGGGTCAAATGATGCCCGATCACTATAAAAATTAGTAATTTCATTTATTGTTCTATAAAACAAATTTTTTCTGATGCTTGTTGACATTATTAAACATTTAATGTAATTATGAGCCTAAAGAGCCGATTCGGGGGTACGGTTGTATGGGGGCTAGGAAAAATAATGGACCTATTTTAACCATTTTCAATAGCGTTCGTCCTTAAATCCTATCTGCCAAATTTCATCAAATTATCTTGAAAATTGCGACCTGTAGCGTGCGCACAATGTTTACATGGACACACAGACAGACAGACGGACATAACCAAATTGACTCAGAAAGTGATTCTGAGCCGATTGGTACCTTAAGGTGGGTATAAACATCAGCACAAACGCATAATACGTGGTGTAGGGTATAATGATAATTACAGCACGGAAATTATTCGGTATCGATAGAGAAACTTCTTCGTAAGCGGAACATAACCTTTCAACTGTATGATCAATTAAATATTAACTCAGTGACAACTATACCATTCGGATAGCATAAACGCTTCCATTTCAATACTAAATCGTAAGATGGATATATCTTAGGATGTACAGCTTTTGTATGTTATCTTAGTAATCGATATTCATGCTTTGATAAATCGGTATCAATTATCATTTCCAAGGCCTGCCCAGGAGAAAAAGTTGTAAGCCTTTCATTAAACATTCTAGACATGTTAGTAGTATGGAAGTGGGGAGGCAGAGAAAATTCTGCCTTTCATAAGAGCTAAGCAAGAGGAAATGGTGGCAGAATTTTCTATGTCTCCCCATTCATAAGAGCTAAGCAAGAGCAAATGGTGGCAGAGAAATTCTGCTCCCCCATTCATAAGAGCTATGTATATTGAAAACAAGTAATATTTCTATATTCGGCTGTGCCGAATCTTATATACCCTTCACCAAGTATGTTTTAAAAGCAGTTTTTATATATTTTGTATCTCTGCACACATGTCACACAAAACATACACACAAACAAATATAAACTGTAGCAGAATGAAATATTAACCGTTGTACCACCGTAATACCACCGTTAAACTGTATTACCAGCCTCAAACAAATATCAGCTGTATTACCAACATATTACTGCTTTATCTCCTTGTTCTTGTTATACCCACTTACCTTCGAGAGAACAGAACAGCATGCAAACATACAAAAAAATAACAGCTGAATAAAACCAAATACATCTTGTTGGGTCTTTGATCGATATTTCTTGATGTTTCATACGGAATGATAAACTTTCAAAAATGTGCTTTAAAAGTTTATAATATATGCTATAAAAGTTTGATTTTTTAATTGCTGTTTCGTTTTATTTCAAAAAGAGATAGTGTAGAAACAGAAAATATATTTCATTTGATTTTTTTTTAATTGTTATATCCACCACCAAAAAATATGAAGTTATTGCTCGCAGGCCCGTGTCTATACACATATATGTATGTACATACATATGTGTGTATAGACACGATTGCGCCTAAACGAGAAAAACTAGAGAGCTGAAAATTTGCACAAGTCTTCTTCATTGATATGCACTGTTTAGTATTGTAAATTGAAAATTTCTGAAATTCAATTGAAATATTCTGAAATACAGTTGGAAATGTCGTTTCTACAAGAACAATAGTTTTAATTTTATTAAGTTTTCTTGGTCTCTTCTGTAAATTTTTTAAAGTGTTGTTACGAGCTTCAAAATTCGGGTGGCGATATGAATATGTACATATCGACATATGAAATCTAAAAGTTTCAAAGTTACGAAAAAGCCAAAATCGACTTTTTGATTGATTATGATGCACCGTATCAAAATACATGTTCCTGAAAAATGTTACACTCCTATAATTAAAATCAACGTCCCTATCAACGATATTCTAAAATATTAAGTTCTAAAATTACCTTTAAATTCATGAAAATTTTAAATTCTTTTGAATTTTGAACTTCGAAATTGAAAAATGATGTAAGTTGGCATTACATAAAACAAAAATTACACTTTAATCGAATCCTTGCGATTTAGAGATTACTTTAACAGCTTAAGATTTTTTTAAAAGAAAAATTCGTATTTTCGAATATATTTACGGCCTATTTGACCAACAAAAACTGATTGGAATTAAGTTAAAAGTGTTAAACCTATTATTTTTTAATGTAACTTACGCCCTTTTACTATTCAGAAAAACTAATTCTCAAGGACGTAAGTTTCATATCTCCGTAAGTAAAACGAAAACCGCAAATTTTTCTTCAAATACTAATTTCTTAATAAAAATTAAACTAAACTTAAGAAAATGTTGAACATTTTTGGTTTATTTTTAATTTAGGTTTTTTGCACGAATTTATATTTGATCGTACGATATTTTTACTTTTTGGATTATCTAATTCTATAACGAACAAAACGTTTCGAAATTTCTAATGATGGCATTCAATAACGAGCTATAGTTCGAATGAAACCTTTCAAGTTTTTTCTTGAAAGCAAGGACATGAGTTATTTATAACTTTTATGATATATTTCTCAAATAGTAACTATTGCAGTTCAACTTTATTTTTTTATTATCCATAACTATTTGATTTCAATTTTTATTTTTTCATTGTTTGATAACAGTTATAGACAATGAAAATAAAATTTTTCTTATACATAACTATTATATTTTAATAAATATTTTATTCGCCTTTTTATATTAGTTATTGATATGAAATAACTAAGTCAGTTAGGTGATAACAGTACTTGTATGTTGAACTTTACGTTCTAACAAACGTTTTTATTGTACATCGCTTAAAAATACAAGAATAGCGATATAATTTGATACAATTGAGTTTTATAAGTTGGAACCAAAATCTATTTACTAAATTCATTATTTGATCCTAGCCCCAATGCTTTCTAGGAACCGTCATTTATCTACTTATTCCTATAAGATTAAGTCCATTATTGACCATTAAAAGAATATAAAGAAAAAGAAAATTTTTATTGAAAGAAAAAATAATATAAGTGTTTCAAAACAATAGAAAAAATATAAATTGAATTATAACAGTTATGAACAACATTTATTTTTTATGTTGCCTAAAACAGTTATTGTGTAACGTTTAATTATATTTCTTAAAAAAGGCAATTTCTTTGATTTCTAAAATTTTTATAATAGTTATTTTAGGTCCTAGATTGAAAGCAAAATTAAAGTAACGTTTTTGTGAAAAAATAATGCCAAAGAACATAAATTTTATTAAATTTCAAAAAAGTAATAAATTGAATACCTTTATGCCAAGAATAAATACTTAAAAGGGAAATGACTATTTCTGTGGGTGTTGGCGGTAACAATCTTATTGCAGACGTTGTTAGGAAGTTCCATTATATATTTTAGATCCAAGTTTAAAGGACTAAAGCAGTTCATGAATATAGAACTTAAATTTAATAATAGCTTATTTCAGGGTTTAAGTTTTGAAGGGATTTCTATGTGGTAAAATAATAATTATATACCCCAAAAAATCTACTAGCAATTTTAGGAAACAGTCAATTTATTATGCCTTTTTTAGACATTAATTTCCATGTCTTCACATATTTGTTTTTTATGAAAACTTAATCTCTGTTGAAAAATGGCGGAATCTGTCTACAAATTCTTATACCTCCCATGCAAATATACACATTCCCTGAAAAAAATTTACAAATTTAACTTTAATATCAATAGAATTAATATACAAAAATACTGGATCCATATTCTGTCTTAGGAACTAAGGTCCCCTTCAGAAAATCAGTCTTTATCAAATTATGATATCCTTACAAAATCTGGCACAAATATTGAAATTAAATACAGAAATTTTACTGTGTTTTTTTACGATCTGCCCATAATTGTTCATAGCTCCAATACAAGGTCTCTATTTATGATGATATATGTATATAAATAAAGACTGTATAACAATAAATCTGAATTTCCCTAAATCTATATATATAAAATTCTAACGTTACTGACTGACTGACTGATTGACTGATTCATCATCGCACAGCCTAAACGGTTAAAGCTAAAGAGCTGAAATTTGGACAGGGGGTTGGTCTCCCACCAAATAGATCCACTAAGACGGGATTTTTGAAAATTCGAATGTTTAGGGGGTAAAAAAGGGTAAAAACGGGTAAAATCGGTAACCTCATATCTCCTAAACTAGAAAAGATACAAAAATAGTTTAAAGCTTATCGTCGTTCATTTAAAAAATAAGCGGACAGGTGTCTGGTACTTTTTTCAATTTCGGCCCCTTATAAGATAGTAAGGTTGGGAGAGTCAAGACAGAGAAGAAATACCACCATCTTCTCTTGACATTAAGTTCAAACTTCTTTAATTTAAATTTTTTTGTTTTAGTTTAGTTAATATTTTGAAGCTACCTTTTTGCCCACAGTGGGGCAGAATGGAAATTTTTTGGAAATAAATCTGGCATTTCTAAACGGCTGATCCGATCGGGATAAAATTTGGCGTGAGCGTAGCCAAGTATTCGAGTTTAAGTTTTGAAGATGAACCCCGCAGATACCCCAGGGACGGAGCTGTGGCGGCGCAAAGTAGGGTACCTACGACATGTAAAATTTTTAAACTCGTGCCATTTTTTTGTTTTTCACCCAAATACAAAGATTATTATATTTACTGAAAGCGCTCGACGAGATCTTGAAACATGCTTGGACATACTACTTATCTCTTATAATATCCGAGTTATAGGCATTTAAAAATTTTGTGATACAAAATTTACCATACCTTGGTCCGCCTTTTTTTGAATACCGGGCGTAATTTTGGACCAAATGGACTAATTTTTTCTTGTTAGTTAGACAACAAAGTAATATACAAAAAATTTCTGATCAATATCACTTTTAGATCCAAAAATATACGTTTTTTAATTTAAGAATTCAAAAAATTTTAGATTTTTGCCGTTTTTTTGCCCAAAATGTGTCTTAACTCTTTTATTAATAAAATAAAATTTTCTTTAAGAACATATAACAATTTTATAGTTTTCTAAAAGGTATCTTTACGCAGAACGCTTTGGCGTAAAAAACTTGTCCTATTTTTGAAAATGTTGCCACTGCGTCCTTCCGAAAACTTCAACTTTGGGCGACATGTTCTAAAATCCCAAAGCTGGAATCAGAAAACTGAAAGCAGTTTTGGAAACCTCGATATGTTTTCTATTTACTCCAAAAGTATTTTCCCAGCCCTGAAAGAAATGTGGACCCTATGGGCAAAAATGTAAAAAATCCCATTTTTGGGATTTTCATTCCTATGACAAATTTTCAAATAAGAAAATTTGTCATTTTCTTATTTGAAATGACAAATTTAACAAGATTTCATTGAGTTTTGTTCATAAATAAAGATTTTGTCATATTACATATTTGTTAAATTTCTAAAACTATGATTTATATCAAAATTTTATTAGAGTCGCAGATAGCTACAACAATTTAGTCCATATTTATCCCTTAATATCTTTTTTTAGGTAGATATGGAAATTCTCGACCCTTTACAAAAAATTTCAAGTCAATATCTCAATTACATTCAAAAATATGTTCATTTAAACCTGTGTTCTTTAATTTCATATTTTTCATATTTTAGTATCAAATATGACAGAACATGTTTAAATCTTATATTTACCTATTTTCTATTTGTTGGCTTATCCTTATAATTGAAAGGACCTATTATGCTTAAATTTTCAGAAATTTATAACTATTTTTTACCTAAATTTTTTCGACAGATCATTTCGTTTTGTTTCGTTTATGATCATGTAGGTAAAAATATACAGGTAATGATACTTAATTTCGATTCATTCACTAATAAGAAATATCAATGACTGAATTACAGGTTATAGTAATATAGTCCTAAATGTTAATTTGTAATTTTTTACTTTGGAATACCTGTATCGGAAATGACAAGAATTGGTATATAAGTAAACTTCTCAGATTTTAAGTAACATATTTAATAAATCTACAATGAAGATTATATTAAAGTACGAAGAGTTGTGTTCCATTTTATGGAGTGTATCTTCAAAAGGGCCAGAAAGAATTGAAGACATTTCAAATTATATAGTAGAAAAGTAGACAAAACAGGCATATCAAAAATTGAAAACTTTTTGATGTAAAAAGTAAGTCTGTGGATAGAAATCAAAAGAAATTTCTATTAAAATTTTGTAGTTGGATGTAAACTACTACGGAAATCTCAACAGCAGGAGCGCCTTGCAAGTCATACGAAGACTTATGTTCAAGGTCAAAAAAAAGAGGGTCACACAAAAACTTTTTTCAATCTCAAATGAGGAAATTGCTGATACATTTAACGAAATGCTGAAAAAGGAAAACCAACCTATGGATGCCGTACATATTGCAACTATTCTTCCTAATGCATCACCAAAACGACTTAAGCGAATTGTGGAAAGTATACCAACTCCAACATCACAATCAAATTTTACTGAAGAGGAAGCAATAGCGCTTATGTTGGAACTGGGTCTCAGTCGAAATAAGTACCAAATATTAAGGAAAGCTCTGTATGAAAAAGGACACAATATATTACCATCATACAAGGCGATCCAAGAAAAAAAACAAACTATCCTACCATCACCTATTGCTGTTAATGATGTGGAAGCTTGTATTGATATATCATCTTTGCTCGAAAACACAGCATCAAGAATTGTGTCAGACTTTTCAGAAGACCAACTAAGGAAAATTCATAACTGTGATGTTGTCTTAATGTGTAAGTGGGTATGTGACGGTTTATCAGCACTTCCAGAATAAAAAAAAGCTTGTGGAAGTCGGACATTAGCAGACAACAAAAGTGTATTTATGTCATCATTAGTGCCATTACGAATTCGTTCATATTCCCTTAATCCATCATCGTCAAGCATCGGAAATTCATTTGAAGATATATGGATCAATACAACACCGGGTTCAAAAAATTTTTGTAGACCCATTGGATTTGAATATATAAAGGAGTCAAAGAAAACAACAAAAGATTTAGTGGAATATTTAAAAGATGAAATAAATGCACTGGAGTCCATTTGCATAAAAATAAAGGAATTCTCTATTAACGTATCATATCAGCTAAGCTTAACAATGATTGATGGAAAGGTCAGTGTAGTGTAGCACTTCTACTTTAAACATTTTTGATATTATTTTTGTTAATCAAATTACTTTTGAATTTCTGTTAATTTTTTTTTAAAAATAAAAAATATTTTTTTGTCGTTAAAAAGCTTTAATAAAAAATTAAAATAAATTTATATATAAAAGAAAACCTCTACAATTTGGTGACCCCGATCAAAAAAAAGAATCATGCCGTTGACACCACGAGAACAAAATGTACAAATTTCTCATTCTGCAAATGATAATCCACAGACTTCTGGCTTACAACAACCATCTTCACAACATTCAAATATTTCAAATGTTGTAGAAACATCACATCCGACAATTTGTGCTGCACGTATTGCAAAATTACCTCCTTTTTGCGTGAAGAACCAGAAATTTGGTTTCTACAGGTTGATTCCACTTTTAATTTAAATGGAATTACTCAAGATTCTACGGAATATGAATATCTCTTAAGTCATCTTGATCCATCTGTTTTATTTGCTGTAAAAGACATTATTATGAATCCCCCCCTGCAGCAAGATATTTAGCTAGGAAAACAAGAATAATCCAGCATTTTACAGAATCTGGGGAAGGGCAATTAAAAAAATTACTAAGTGGCCTCGAACTCGGTGACCAGAAACCATCTCATCTCTTACAAAAAATGAAATGTTTATCTGGTTCTAGAGTAAGTAATGAAATGTTGAAAACATTATTTATGGAGCGTCTTCCTGAAAAAATCAAATGTATCTTGGCTGTAGCAGAATCTACTGATTTAGAAAAAATAGCTGGTTTAGCTGATAAGATATGTGAACAATATTCATCAAATTCAATTCAAATATCAGAAATTGTTTCAGAAAGTGACAACCCTCAAAAACAGGTGACGTATTTCAAAAGCTTGATACTATTGTAACACGTATTGAAGCTTTAGAAAGACATTCACGCCAACGTAGCAGAAGTAAGTCTTCTGAAGGATCCAGTTCAGGCAACCGAAAAAATTCAGGTATGTGTTGGTATCACTGGAAATTTGCTGAAAAGGCTACAAAATGCATCAAACCATGCAATTTTTTAAATTCAAAAAACTAAAATGTCCATCGTCTCAAATTGCGGCGTCTAACGACGATGGTGAACATAATTCTCGTTTATTTTTAACTGAACGCCGATCAAAAATTGCATTCCTTATTGATTCCGGAGCAGACATTTCAATTTTTCCTTGCAAAAAATCAAAATCCCCCTCTAAATTAACGCTATATGCTGCTAATAATTCCCCTATTCATACATATGGTGAAAAACTGATTGAATTAGATTTAGGACTGAGAAGAGCATTTAAATGGGTATTTGTTTTAGCTGACATCCCCAAACCAATCATAGGAGCAGACTTCTTAAAATTTTACCATTTATTACCAGACCTTCAACGAAAATGTTTAGTTGATGGTAATACACTGCTTAAATCACCTGGTTTTACATCAAATAAAGAACAAATTCAAATTAAAATAGTTTCTGGTGAATCACGTTTTCATTCGTTATTAAAACAATATCCACAACTGCTTTCTCAGAATAATGTAAATTTTGAAACAAAACACTGTGTAGTTCATCAAATTATAACAAAAGGAAGCCCTGTTAAAGCTCGTGCACGTAGACTTGATCCACAAAAACTTGCTATCGCAAAAGCCGAGTTTCAGTACTTATTGGACAAAGGCATAATACGTCCTAGCAAGAGTCCTTGGGCAAATCCTCTCCACATGGTTCCTAAACAAGATGGCTCTTGGCGTCCATGTGGTGATTATCGGGCACTAAATAAAATTACGGTCCCCGATAAATATCCCATTCCAAATCTCACAGATTTTTCAATGGTTATGGCAAATGCAAAAATCTTTTCAAAATTTGACTTGATGAAGGCTTACCATCAAATACCAGTAAATGAGGAAGATATTCCAAAGACTGCAATCATAACTCCATTTGGCTTATTTGAGTTTGTGAGAATGTCATTTGGGTTATGTAACGCAGCTCAGACGTTCCAACGTTTCATGGATGAAGTAGTACGTGGTTTAAATTTTGTAATTGTATACTTGGACGATGTTCTAGTGTTTTCAAATTTTCCCGAAGAACATCTTAACCACATCAAAATATTATTGGACCGTTTCCAAAAGTATGGCATCGTTATTAATGCCGGAAAATGTTAATTAGGCGTTACAGAAATATCGTTTTTGGGACATAAGATATCTGATAAAGGTATAAGTCCAATGGAAAAGAAAATTGAAGCTATTCTTCACTATAAAAAACCTGAAACAATCCATTCTCTTCGCCAATTTTTAGCTTTGATAAATTTTTATCGTAAATTTTTGCCAAAAGGTGCAGAAACTCAAGCCCCACTTAATAAAATGTTAGTTGGAGCCAAAAAGAAAGATTTACGTCCTGTTCCTTGGACTAATGAAACAATAGCAGCATTTAATAAGTGTAAAGAAGATATAGCTCAAGCTACTATTCTGTCTTTTCCACTTCCAAATGCGACAATTGGTCTTAAAGTAGATGCCAGTTCTTTTGCAATGGGAGCTTCTTTAGAGCAATTAATTAATGGTTTAACACGAGAGTCTCAAGTTGCTTGGAAAGAAGCGGCTGAAGAATCTATAATCCCGCTGTGTACTATATCGTACACACCAAACGTCACAACGCGAACCAGACTAGGTTATCCAGATGTTCGAGACTTACGTTGGTGTGCACCATATTAGCCATGCACGATGATAGGTTCCCATCTATTGAAAAGTAAAAATGAAAAAGAAATAAATTAAATAACTATTTCGTCTGACGACGTCGCTACAATTAGGGACTCTTGTTATGACCTAACAGGACTTACGTAGTTCTCGACTAACTAGATTAGGCTATGGACCTACTTCGGGCCACACGTTGGGACGCCAATTTCTGTTGTGTGTGGGTGGGGAAAACAAAATAAACGGAAAAAAACAATGTGGCCAGATTGCCGGCGGCGCTGGTATGCTCGCGTTTGCCGCGCTGGGAGCTCGCCGGAGGTGGTCCTTGCAAACAATCTGTATCGAATACACACACAATTAAAAAAAATCATACCAGCAAAACTTTTTTTCCCTACTTACCGCCGCTTATTATGCCTAGCCGATTATTTTAAAAGACATATTTGAAATTTTCATTCAAACATTATAATAATATTTAATTTTATTGAAACCAAAGCAAGCAAGTTTTAGGTTTAGATTTAGGTTTAAAGTTAGAATTTAAGATTTAAGTAAGTAAGTTATTTAGTGTAGTTCATATAAAAATTACTTTATGCCAATTACATATATTGATGAAAATACTTTACAAAGTATTTTCACTCCCAGCACTATAGTAATAATTTTAATGGCATAAAAGTACACTAATATTTATTATTCATTGAAATTACCCATAGATTTAAACGTAACAAACTACAAATTACTTAATATATCGTTCATTTACTTCAAAATTGTCATTACATAAAATTCGATGTTCAAATTAATTTAGGCAGTTGGAACAACTGATCGTAGAGTTATAACCAATATTACCCAGCAAAAACCTAAAATTTTTGGTGATGGCCAGTAGTTATTTCATACATTACCTACTTCGTATTGAGTGTTCATTATCATCCACATTATTTCATTTAGCTGAATAGGTTATTACAAATCAATTTGGATTTTTATAGCCCAATTGCCTAGGGCGTACAGTAAACAAACACTGGGTTAAATGAACGTGGTTCGAGCCCTTCTGGATATCGTATTTTTATTCAAAATGACATTTATTTATATTTTTCTTTTTCTTTAAAAAAAGTTTTTAAATTATAAAAATCAACATGTTAATATAGCATCGAATAAGCGGCTGCACAGTAGGGCAGAATGGAATTTTTTTGGAAATAAATCTGGCATTTCTAAACGGCTGATCCGATCGGGATAAAATTTGGCGTAAGCGTAGCCAAGGAGTATTCGAGTTTAAGTTTTGAAGATGAACCCCGCAGATTCCCCAGGGACGGAGCCGTGGCGGCTCAAAGTAGGGTACCTACGACATGTAAAATTTTTAAACTTGTGCCATTTTTTTGTTTTTCACCCAAATACAAAGATTTTTATATTTTCTGAAAGCGCTCGTCGAGATCTTGAAACATGCTTGGACATACTACTTATCTCTTATAATATCCGAGTTATAGGCATTTAAAAATTTTGTGATACAAAAATTACCATACCTTGGTCCGCCTTTTTTTGAATACCGTGCGTAATTTTGGACCAAATGGACTCAATTTTTTCTTGTTAGTTAGACAACAAAATTTTCAATAATATACAAAAAATTTCGGATCAATATCATTTACAGATCCAAAAATATACGTTTTTTAATTTAAAAATTCAAAAAATTTTAGATTTTTGCCGTTTTTTTGCCCAAAATGTGTCTTAACTCTTTTAATTATAAAATAAAATTTTCTTTAAGAACATATAACAATTTTATAGTATTCTAAAAGGTATCTTTACGCAGAACGCTTTGGCGTAAAAAACTTGTCCTATTTTTTGAAAATGTTGCCACTGCGTCCTTCCGAAAACTTCAACTTTGGGCGACATGTTCTAAAATCCCAAAGCTGGAATCAGAAAACTGAAAGCAGTTTTGGAAACCTCAATATGTTTTCTATTTACTCCAAAAGTGGGCAAAAATGTAAAAAATACCATTTTTGGGAATTGCGGGATGCCCTTTGACCTTTTCATTTTTTTTTTGCATTTTCTTATTTGAAATGACAAATTTAACAAGCGTTTAAGATTTCATTGAGTTTTGTTCATAAATAAAGATTTTGTCATATATTACATATTTGTTAAATTTCTAAAACTATGATTTATATCAAAATTTTAATAGGGTCGCAGATAGCTACAACAATTTAGTCCATATTTATCCCTTAATATCTTTTTTTAGTTAGATATGGAAATTCTCGACCCTTTACAAAAAATTTCAAGCCAATATCTCAATTACATTCAAAAATATGTTCATTTAAACCTGTGTCTTTTAATTTCATCTTTTTTCATATTTTAGTATTAAGTATGACAGAACATACATTTGGTGTTGAATAAAATATTTGGACAATTTTTAAAAATTATTTAGTTAAGTATTTTATTAAAGACTATAACATTGTCTATACAATAAAAAATATAATTTTATTATTAGCCACACACAACAACACTTAAATCACCCCACACAAACCACCTTTCCCGCCCACCGAAATATAAAACACAATTTAATACAATATCATCAGTTAGTACTTATAATAGCTTGTTTTATTTGAACTGTTTATCTTAAACATAATACAATTAATTCTTACAACCTACTTATATAGTTAATTCCTAACACTACTTATTTTCTATAAAATAATCTGTCATATCGGTATACATATCCAGAAGGTAATATAAGTCCTTTAAATCTTCCTCGTTTTGAGATGATAGAGTTTCATAACAAATCCGTCTTTTTCGCATAGTTGAAAGAACAGGATCAGAAGATAGAAGAAAACTATTAAATATATCTTCATTCTGTGATAGCCTGGAGCATTTTCTTGAGCTGAATAGTTGAACATGCTTAAAATCTCGATTCCTCGCTTCCTGGGCTTCTTCTGTTAACTCTCCAAGTGGAAGAATATTCGATTCAATTATTATTTGACCATGACACAATACTTTGTGTACTGTTGGTGTTAGTTCCCTCCATGGATACAGAGATACAAGCAATTTAGAAATTTCAGATGTATATTCCGCAAATCGATTTCCATTAATTTTATGTTTACTGTTCAGTGCCATTAAAATAGTGTTAACTCTTCGAAGAAACTCATTGTCGATTCCAGTTATTTTTGAAGTAATTTCAAAATCACGAAAAAACCTTCTCGCCGTATTACCGTCATTTGTACTACCGCAACTTGGAAGTGGTTTGTCGATGTTTAATAAGTACCAAATATTAAGGAAAGCTCTGTATGAAAAAGGACACAATATATTACCATCATACAAGGCGATCCAAGAAAAAAAACAAACTATCCTACCATCACCTATTGCTGTTAATGATGTGGAAGCTTGTATTGATATATCATCTTTGCTCGAAAACACAGCATCAAGAATTGTGTCAGACTTTTCAGAAGACCAACTAAGGAAAATTCATAACTGTGATGTTGTCTTAATGTGTAAGTGGGTATGTGACGGTTTATCAGCACTTCCAGAATAAAAAAAAGCTTGTGGAAGTCGGACATTAGCAGACAACAAAAGTGTATTTATGTCATCATTAGTGCCATTACGAATTCGTTCATATTCCCTTAATCCATCATCGTCAAGCATCGGAAATTCATTTGAAGATATATGGATCAATACAACACCGGGTTCAAAAAATTTTTGTAGACCCATTGGATTTGAATATATAAAGGAGTCAAAGAAAACAACAAAAGATTTAGTGGAATATTTAAAAGATGAAATAAATGCACTGGAGTCCATTTGCATAAAAATAAAGGAATTCTCTATTAACGTATCATATCAGCTAAGCTTAACAATGATTGATGGAAAGGTCAGTGTAGTGTAGCACTTCTACTTTAAACATTTTTGATATTATTTTTGTTAATCAAATTACTTTTGAATTTCTGTTAATTTTTTTTTAAAAATAAAAAATATTTTTTTGTCGTTAAAAAGCTTTAATAAAAAATTAAAATAAATTTATATATAAAAGAAAACCTCTACAATTTGGTGACCCCGATCAAAAAAAAGAATCATGCCGTTGACACCACGAGAACAAAATGTACAAATTTCTCATTCTGCAAATGATAATCCACAGACTTCTGGCTTACAACAACCATCTTCACAACATTCAAATATTTCAAATGTTGTAGAAACATCACATCCGACAATTTGTGCTGCACGTATTGCAAAATTACCTCCTTTTTGCGTGAAGAACCAGAAATTTGGTTTCTACAGGTTGATTCCACTTTTAATTTAAATGGAATTACTCAAGATTCTACGGAATATGAATATCTCTTAAGTCATCTTGATCCATCTGTTTTATTTGCTGTAAAAGACATTATTATGAATCCCCCCCTGCAGCAAGATATTTAGCTAGGAAAACAAGAATAATCCAGCATTTTACAGAATCTGGGGAAGGGCAATTAAAAAAATTACTAAGTGGCCTCGAACTCGGTGACCAGAAACCATCTCATCTCTTACAAAAAATGAAATGTTTATCTGGTTCTAGAGTAAGTAATGAAATGTTGAAAACATTATTTATGGAGCGTCTTCCTGAAAAAATCAAATGTATCTTGGCTGTAGCAGAATCTACTGATTTAGAAAAAATAGCTGGTTTAGCTGATAAGATATGTGAACAATATTCATCAAATTCAATTCAAATATCAGAAATTGTTTCAGAAAGTGACAACCCTCAAAAACAGGTGACGTATTTCAAAAGCTTGATACTATTGTAACACGTATTGAAGCTTTAGAAAGACATTCACGCCAACGTAGCAGAAGTAAGTCTTCTGAAGGATCCAGTTCAGGCAACCGAAAAAATTCAGGTATGTGTTGGTATCACTGGAAATTTGCTGAAAAGGCTACAAAATGCATCAAACCATGCAATTTTTTAAATTCAAAAAACTAAAATGTCCATCGTCTCAAATTGCGGCGTCTAACGACGATGGTGAACATAATTCTCGTTTATTTTTAACTGAACGCCGATCAAAAATTGCATTCCTTATTGATTCCGGAGCAGACATTTCAATTTTTCCTTGCAAAAAATCAAAATCCCCCTCTAAATTAACGCTATATGCTGCTAATAATTCCCCTATTCATACATATGGTGAAAAACTGATTGAATTAGATTTAGGACTGAGAAGAGCATTTAAATGGGTATTTGTTTTAGCTGACATCCCCAAACCAATCATAGGAGCAGACTTCTTAAAATTTTACCATTTATTACCAGACCTTCAACGAAAATGTTTAGTTGATGGTAATACACTGCTTAAATCACCTGGTTTTACATCAAATAAAGAACAAATTCAAATTAAAATAGTTTCTGGTGAATCACGTTTTCATTCGTTATTAAAACAATATCCACAACTGCTTTCTCAGAATAATGTAAATTTTGAAACAAAACACTGTGTAGTTCATCAAATTATAACAAAAGGAAGCCCTGTTAAAGCTCGTGCACGTAGACTTGATCCACAAAAACTTGCTATCGCAAAAGCCGAGTTTCAGTACTTATTGGACAAAGGCATAATACGTCCTAGCAAGAGTCCTTGGGCAAATCCTCTCCACATGGTTCCTAAACAAGATGGCTCTTGGCGTCCATGTGGTGATTATCGGGCACTAAATAAAATTACGGTCCCCGATAAATATCCCATTCCAAATCTCACAGATTTTTCAATGGTTATGGCAAATGCAAAAATCTTTTCAAAATTTGACTTGATGAAGGCTTACCATCAAATACCAGTAAATGAGGAAGATATTCCAAAGACTGCAATCATAACTCCATTTGGCTTATTTGAGTTTGTGAGAATGTCATTTGGGTTATGTAACGCAGCTCAGACGTTCCAACGTTTCATGGATGAAGTAGTACGTGGTTTAAATTTTGTAATTGTATACTTGGACGATGTTCTAGTGTTTTCAAATTTTCCCGAAGAACATCTTAACCACATCAAAATATTATTGGACCGTTTCCAAAAGTATGGCATCGTTATTAATGCCGGAAAATGTTAATTAGGCGTTACAGAAATATCGTTTTTGGGACATAAGATATCTGATAAAGGTATAAGTCCAATGGAAAAGAAAATTGAAGCTATTCTTCACTATAAAAAACCTGAAACAATCCATTCTCTTCGCCAATTTTTAGCTTTGATAAATTTTTATCGTAAATTTTTGCCAAAAGGTGCAGAAACTCAAGCCCCACTTAATAAAATGTTAGTTGGAGCCAAAAAGAAAGATTTACGTCCTGTTCCTTGGACTAATGAAACAATAGCAGCATTTAATAAGTGTAAAGAAGATATAGCTCAAGCTACTATTCTGTCTTTTCCACTTCCAAATGCGACAATTGGTCTTAAAGTAGATGCCAGTTCTTTTGCAATGGGAGCTTCTTTAGAGCAATTAATTAATGGTTGTTGGAAACCCTTAAGATTTTATTCAAAGAAATTTAACGATGCCCAATTGAAATATAGCACGTATGATCGAGAACTACTTGCTATATATTCAGCAATTAAATATTTTCGGTACTTTTTAGAAGGAAGGCCATTCAAAATATTTACTGATCATAAACCATTGATTTTTGCCTTTGAACAAAACTTAAATAAAGCCACTCCAAGACAATGTCGTCATTTAGATTATATTGCACAATTTTTTAAGCATGTGGAGCCCGGAGTTAATTAGAATCTTTAAAAGCAATCAGGGACTTGAGTAAATGAAAATTTAAACTGGAATATTTTCTGGTACTTTTTGAACTTAGGAAGATGAAATTAAATAAAATAGGTCATTTGGTACTTTTTCGTACTTCACTGGTACTGGTACTTTTAGAGCTTTCTAAAATATTGAATATATAAACGTAAAATTAAACACGAAAATTGAAAAAGCATACTCTGGTACTTTTTTGTTCTTTTACTAATACTTTTCGAATTTTCTATAATATTGAACCTAAAAACATTAAATTGGAAATGTAGCTTCCTGATTGTATAAAAATCTTTATGCGTTTTTTTGGTTTCTGGTTGAAAATTAAACATGCGTCATCCTGATTTAATGAAAATATATAAAAAGGCACTGTCTGGTACTTTTTCGTTATTCAACTGTTTTTTCTAATTTTCTGTAATATTGAGACTAGAATCATAAAATCAAACTTAAAGAGTTCTCTAAAAGGGGAATTTTTGATATTGCAGATATATACATTTACAATAATGATATTTATTTTATTCCATTACGATAAGGGTAGCGAAGCACACTGGGTATAGCTAGTCTTTCATAAAAGCAATACAAACTAATAAATATTTTTGAAGCATAATTTAAGGAGGTATAAAAATTTTGGGACTTATAACCATTGTTGCCAAAACCTAATTGGAAGAAAAACCTAATGACAAACTTATATACATACTCTCTATAACCATACGTAAGTATATCCTCCATAACCACAGTGCACTGAGGGTGGTGAAAGTTTGTTTATGAATGCTTAATTTGTTTGTAATAGTTTTAGAAAATCGATTTGACGCGGAAGTTTTTATAACACAAAAATTATTTTGATCGACGAGCTTCAAATAATATGTAATTAATGTGTTACAAATAAACCTACAAATATGTTACGTGATAGTTATTTTGGGCCGGATTTGTAAGTTGAAAGCAAAAAATAATAAAATAAGAAAATCCTCAGGTTGTTTTCTATGTTTCTCACTCCAGCCCACAGTGGGGCAGAATGGAAATTTTTTGGAAATAAATCTGGCATTTCTAAACGGCTGATCCGATCGGGATAAAATTTGGCGTGAGCGTAGCCAAGTATTCGAGTTTAAGTTTTGAAGATGAACCCCTCAGATGCCCCAGGGACGGAGCTGTGGCGGCGCAAAGTAGGGTACCTACGACATGTAAAATTTTTAAACTCGTGCCATTTTTTGTTTTTCACCCAAATACAAAGATTATTATATTTACTGAAAGCGCTCGACGAGATCTTGAAACATGCTTGGACATACTACTTATCTCTTATAATATCCGAGTTATAGGCATTTAAAAATTTTGTGATACAAAATTTACCATACCTTGGTCCGCCTTTTTTTGAATACCGGGCGTAATTTTGGACCAAATGGACTAATTTTTTCTTGTTAGTTAGACAACAAAGTAATATACAAAAAATTTCAGATCAATATCATTTTTAGATCCAAAAATATACGTTTTTTTAATTTAATAATTCAAAAAATTTTAGATTTTTGCCGTTTTTTTGCCCAAAATGTGTCTTAACTCTTTTATTAATAAAATAAAATTTTCTTTAAGAACATATAACAATTTTATAGTTTTCTTAAAGGTATCTTTACGCAGAACGCTTTGGCGTAAACAACTTGTCCTATTTTTTGAAAATGTTGCCACTGCGTCCTTCCGAAAACTTCAAATTTGGGCGACATGTTCTAAAATCCCAAAGCAGGGATCAGAAAACTGAAAGCAGTTTTGGAAACCTCAATATGTTTTCTATTTACTCCAAAAGTATTTTCCCAGCCCTGAAAGAAATGTGGACCCTATGGGCAAAAATGTAAAAATCCCATTTTTGGGATTTTCATTCCTATTTTTGGGAATTGCGGGATGCCCTTTGACCTTTTCAATTTTTTTTTTGCATTTTCTTATTTGAAATGACAAATTTAACAAGATTTCATTGAGTTTTGTTCATAAATATAGATTTTGTCATATATTACATATTTGTTAAATTTCTAAAACTATGATTTATATCAAAATTTTATTAGGGTCGCAGATAGCTACAATAATTTAGTCCATATTAATCCCTTAATATCTTTTTTTAGATAGATATGGAAATTCTCGACCCTTTACAAAAAATTTCAAGCCAATATCTCAATTACATTCAAAAATATGTTCATTTAAACCTGTGTACTTTAATTTCATATTTTTCATATTTTAGTATTAAATATGACAGAACATGTTTAAATCTTATATTTACCTATTTTCTATTTGTTGGCTTATCCTTATAATTGAAAGGACCTATTATGCTTAAATTTTCAGAAATTTATAACTATTTTTTACCTAAATTTTTTCGACAGACCATTTCGTTCTGTTTCGTTTATGATCATGTAGGTAAAAATATACAGGTAATGATAATTTCGATTCATTCACTAATAAGAAATATCAATGACTGAATTACAGGTTACAGTAATATAGTCCTAAATGTTAATAGGTAGACAATTTGTAATTTTTTACTTTGGAATACCTGTATCGGAAATGACAAGAATTGGTATATAAGTAAACTTCTCAGATTTTAAGTACCATATTTAATAAATCTATAATGAAGATTACATTAAAGTACGAAGAGACGAAGTACGAACACATTTCAAAAGTAGAAAAGTAGACAAAACAGGCATATCAAAAATTGAAAACTTTTTGATGTGAAAAGTAAGTCTGTGGATGGAAATCAAAAGAAATTTCGATTAAAATTTTGTAGTTGGATTGAAACTACTACGGAAATCTCAGTTTACAACACATCAGCAGGAGCGCCTTGCAAGTCATACGAAGACTTATGTTCAAGGTCAAAAAAAAAGGGCACACAAAAACTTTTTTCTATCTCAAATGAGGAAATTGCTGATACATTTAACGAAATGCTGAAAAAGGAAAACCAACCTATGGATGCCGTAAATATTGAAACTATTCTTCCTAATGCATCACCAAAACGACTTAAGCGAATTGTGGAAAGTATACCAACTCCAACATCACAATCAAATTTTACTGAAGAGGAAGCAATAGCGCTTATGTTGGAACTGGGTCTCAGTCGAAATAAGTACCAAATATTAAGGAAAGCTCTGTATGAAAAAGGACACAATATATTTCCATCATACAAGGCGATCCAAGAAAAAAAAAAACAAACTATCCTACCATCACCTATTGCTGTTAATGATGTGGAAGCTTGTATTGATATATCATCTTTGCTCGAAAACACAGCATCAAGAATTGTGTCAGACTTTTCAGAAGACCAACTAAGGAAAATTCATAACTGTGATGTTGTCTTAATGTGTAAGTGGGTATGTGACGGTTTATCAGCACTTCCAGAATAAAAAAAAAGCTTGTGGAAGTCGGACATTAGCAGACAACAAAAGTGTATTTATGTCATCATTAGTGCCATTACGAATTCGTTCATATTCCCTTAATCCATCATCGTCAAGCATCGGAAATTCATTTGAAGATATATGGATCAATACAACACCGGGTTCAAAAAATTTTTGTAGACCCATTGGATTTGAATATATAAAGGAGTCAAAGAAAACAACAAAAGATTTAGTGGAATATTTAAAAGATGAAATAAATGCACTGGAGTCCATTTGCATAAAAATAAAGGAATTCTCTATTAACGTATCATATCAGCTAAGCTTAACAATGATTGATGGAAAGGTCATTGTAGTGTAGCACTTCTACTTTAAACATTTTTGATATTATTTTTGTTAATCAAATTACTTTTGAATTTCTGTTAATTTTTTTTTTAAAAATAAAAAATATTTTTTTGTCGTTAAAAAGCTTTAATAAAAAATTAAAATAAATTTATATATAAAAGAAAACCTCTACAATTTGGTGACCCCGATCAAAAAAAAGAATCATGCCGTTGACACCACGAACAAAATGTACAAATTTCTCATTCTGCAAATGATAATCCACAGACTTCTGGCTTACAACAACCATCTTCACAACATTCAAATATTTCAAATGTTATAGAAACATCACATCCGACAATTTGTGCTGCACGTATTGCAAAATTACCTCCTTTTTGCGTGAAGAACCAGAAATTTGGTTTCTACAGGTTGATTCCACTTTTAATTTAAATGGAATTACTCAAGATTCTACGAAATATGAATATCTCTTAAGTCATCTTGATCCATCTGTTTTATTTGCTGTAAAAGACATTATTATGAATCCCCCCCTGAAGCAAGATATTTAGCTAGGAAAACAAGAATAATCCAGCATTTTGCAGAATCTGGGGAAGGGCAATTAAAAAAATTACTAAGTGGCCTCGAACTCGGTGACCAGAAACCATCTCATCTCTTACAAAAAATGAAAGGTTTATCTGGTTCTAGAGTAAGTAATGAAATGTTGAAAACATTATTTATGGATAAAAAATCAAATGTATCTTGGCTGTAGCAGAATCTACTGATTTAGAAAAAATAGCTGGTTTAGCTGATAAGATATGTGAACAATATTCATCAAATTCAATTCAAATATCAGAAATTGTTTCAGAAAGTGACAACCCTCAAAAAACAGGTGACGTATTTCAAAAGCTTGATACTATTGTAACACGTATTGAAGCTTTAGAAAGACATTCACGCCAACGTAGCAGAAGTAAGTCTTCTGAAAGATCCAGTTCAGGCAACCGAAAAAATTCAGGTATGTGTTGGTATCACTGGAAATTTGCTGAAAAGGCTACAAAATGCATCAAACCATGCAATTTTTTAAATTCAAAAAACTAAAATGTCCATCGTCTCAAATTGCGGCGTCTAACGACGATGGTGAACATAATTCTCGTTTATTTTTAACTGAACGCCGATCAAAAATTGCATTCCTTATTGATTCCGGAGCAGACATTTCAATTTTTCCTTGCAAAAAATCAAAATCCCCCTCTAAATTAACGCTATATGCTGCTAATAATTCCCCTATTCATACATATGGTGAAAAACTGATTGAATTAGATTTAGGACTGAGAAGAGCATTTAAATGGGTATTTGTTTTAGCTGACATCCCCAAACCAATCATAGGAGCAGACTTCTTAAAATTTTACCATTTATTACCAGACCTTCAACGAAAATGTTAAGTTGATGGTAATACACTGCTTAAATCACCTGGTTTTACATCAAATAAAGAACAAATTCAAATTAAAATAGTTTCTGGTGAATCACGTTTTCATTCGTTATTAAAACAATATCCACAACTGCTTTCTCAGAATAATGTAAATTTTGAAACAAAACACTGTGTAGTTCATCAAATTATAACAAAAGGAAGCCCTGTTAAAGCTCGTGCACGTAGACTTGATCCACAAAAACTTGCTATCGCAAAAGCCGAGTTTCAGTACTTATTGGACAAAGGCATAATACGTCCTAGCAAGAGTCCTTGGGCAAATCCTCTCCACATGGTTCCTAAACAAGATGGCTCTTGGCGTCCATGTGGTGATTATCGGGCACTAAATAAAATTACGGTCCCCGATAAATATCCCATTCCATATCTCACAGATTTTTCAATGGTTATGGCAAATGCAAAAATCTTTTCAAAATTTGACTTGATGAAGGCTTACCATCAAATACCAGTAAATGAGGAAGATATCCCAAAGACTACAATCATAACTCCATTTGGCTTATTTGAGTTTGTGAGAATGCCATTTGGGTTATGTAACGCAGCTCAGACGTTCCAACGTTTCATGGATGAAGTAGTACGTGGTTTAAATTTTGTAATTGTATACTTGGACGATGTTCTAGTGTTTTCAAATTCTCCCGAAGAACATCTTAACCACATCAAAATATTATTGGACCGTTTCCAAAAGTATGGCATCGTTATTAATGCCGGAAAATGTTAATTAGGCGTTACAGAAATATCGTTTTTGGGACATAAGATATCTGATAAAGGTATAAGTCCAATGGAAAAGAAAATTGAAGCTATTCTTCACTATAAAAAACCTGAAACAATCCATTCTCTTCGCCAATTTTTAGCTTTGATAAATTTTTATCGTAGATTTTTGCCAAAAGGTGCAGAAACTCAAGCCCCACTTAATAAAATGTTAGTTGGAGCCAAAAAGAAAGATTTACGTCCTGTTCCTTGGACTAATGAAACAATAGCAGCATTTAATAAGTGTAAAGAAGATATAGCTCAAGCTACTATTCTGTCTTTTCCACTTCCAAATGCGACAATTGGTCTTAAAGTAGATGCCAGTTCTTTTGCAATGGGAGCTTCTTTAGAGCAATTAATTAATGGTTGTTGGAAACCCTTAGGATTTTATTCAAAGAAATTTAACGATGCCCAATTGAAATATAGCACGTATGATCGAGAACTACTTGCTATATATTCAGCAATTAAATATTTTCGGTACTTTTTAGAAGGAAGGCCATTCAAAATATTTACTGATCATAAACCATTGATTTTTGCCTTTGAACAAAACTTAAATAAAGCCACTCCAAGACAATGTCGTCATTTAGATTATATTGCACAATTTTCTACAGATATAAATCATATCTCAGGTGTTGAGAACATAGTAGCAGACACATTGTCAAGAATAGATGAAATCACGGTTAAAAGTCTCGATTATCAAAAACTCATACAATTGCAGAAAGAAGACGATAAACTTAAGCAGTTAATTGAGAGTAATAATTCATATTCGTTAAAATTAGTTAATTTTCCTAATACAAATATGGCAATATACTGTGAAGTTTCAACAGGAACAGTTCGTCCTTACGTTCCACCTTCTTTTCGAAATGATATATTTATTAGTGTCCATAATTTGACTCATGGCGGTATAAGAAATACTAGAAAGATGATAACACAAAGATTTTTCTGGCCCTCCATGAATAAGGACATTGGTATAATGGTACGTAAATGTATTTCATGTCAAAGAAATAAAATCTCAAGACATACAAGCAGTCCTTTAACAGCAATTCCTGTTAAAAGTGGTCGTTTTAAAGAAGTGCACATTGACATAGTTGGACCATTGCCACCATCTGAAGGATATACATATTTGTTAACCTGCATTGATCGTTTTAGTAGATGGCCAGAAGCGTTTCCATTATCCGATATAAAAGCTGAAACTATTTGCAAAACCTTTTTTAATGGATGGATTTGTCGATTTAGATGTCCAAATGTTTTAATATCAGACAGAGGACGACAATTCTTATCAAGTATCATCAAAGAATTAAATGTTGCAATGGGTATAACTCATCGTTTTTCAACACCATATCACCCACAGTCTAATGGTCTTTTGGAAAGATTTCACAAAACTTTAAAATCTGGATTACGATGTGCTGAAAATCCGCAATGGAAAATTTCTCTGGGTCCGGTTTTACTTGGTATTCGGGCAAGTTTTAAAGAAGACCTAAAATCTTCGGTTGCTGAAATGGTTTACGGAGAAGTATTACAATAGCCCGGAGATTTCTTCACAGATCCAAAAATTGAGGATCCATTTTCGTTCGTTTCGTCTTTACGTTATGCAATGTCTCAAATAAAACCTGTTTCTACGACTATCCATTCTACACCAAAAATGTTTGTAAGCAAAAATTTGTCAACATGTTCCCATGTTTGGATGAAAATTGCTTCAAATACTGGAGCTTTGGGATGTAAATATAGCGGTCCATATGAAATAACAAAACGAAACCCTAAATATTTCACATTAAATATCAATAATACATTACAAAATATTTCAATTGATATGCTTAAACCAGCATTTTTAGATTCAAATAATTAATTTCTATCCATAGTTTAAATTCAGAGGGGAGCTATGTAGTGTAGCACTTCTACTTTAAACATTTTTGATATTATTTTTGTTAATCAAATTACTTTTGAATTTCTGTTAATTTTTTTTAAAAATAAAAAATATTTTTTTGTCGTTAAAAAGCTTTAATAAAAAATTAAAATAAATTTATATATAAAAGAAAACCTCTACAGTCAGCAATGCCATAACAGAAACTTCTTCCTGCTGGAGATGCTCAATATGTAATGAAAAAAAGTCGCAATTCTCAAATATAAACAAAAGCAGAAGTATTAATGAAGAAGTCCTGTCTTTCGGAATTTCACCACTTCATGCCAGAATACGATTTTTGGATTACTTTTTACACATTGCATACGACCTCAAATATAGAAGTGAGCCAGAGAATCTTACTACTTAAATCAACAAAAAATAATGAAGAATTGAAAGAACTGAGAGCTGCGGAAAAAAGCAGAATCCAAGAAGAATTTAAAGTTCAGATGGGATTAAACATCGACAAACCACTTCCTAGTTGCGGTAGTACAAATGACGGTAATACGGCGAGAAGGTTTTTTCGTGATTTTGAAATTACTTCAAAAATGACTGGAATCGGCAAGGAGTTGCTTCGAAGAGTTAACACTATTTTAATGGCACTGAACAGTAAACATAAAATTAATGGAAATCGATCTGCGGAATATACATCTGAAATTTCTAAATTACTTGTATCCATGGAGGGAACTAACACCAACAGTACACAAAGTATTGTGTCATGGTCAAATAATAATTGAATCGAATATTCTTCCACTTGGAGAGTTAACAGAAGAAGCCCAGGAAGCGAGGAATCGAGATTTTAAGCATGTTCAACTATTCAGCTCAAGAAAATGCTCCAGGCTATCACAGAATGAAGATATATTTAATAGTTTACTTCAATCTTCTGATCCTGTTCTTTCAACTATGCGAAAAAGATGGATTTGTTATGAAACTCTATCATCTCAAAACGAGGAAGATTTAAAGGACTTATATTACCTTCTGGATATGTATACCGATATGACAGATTATTTTATAGAAAATAAGTAGTGTTAGGAATTAACTATATAAGTAGGTTGTAAGAATTAATTGTATTATGTTTAAGATAAACAGTTCAAATAAAACAAGCTATTATACTAACTGATGATATTGTATTAAATTGTGTTTTATATTTCGGTGGGCGGGAAAGGTGGTTTGTGTGGGGTGATTTAGGTGTTGTTGTGTGTGGCTCATAATAAAATTATATTTTTTTATTGTATAGACAATGTTATAGTCTTTAATAAAATAACTAACTAAATAATTTTTAAAAATTGTCCAAATATTTTATTCAACACCAAATGTATGTTCTGTCATACTTAATACTAAAATATGAAAAAAGATGAAATTAAAAGACACAGGTTTAAATGAACATATTTTTGAATGTAATTGAGATATTGGCTTGAAATTTTTTGTAAAGGGTCGAGAATTTCCATATCTAACTAAAAAAAGATATTAAGGGATAAATATGGACTAAATTGTTGTAGCTATCTGCGACCCTATTAAAATTTTGATATAAATCATAGTTTTAGAAATTTAACAAATATGTAATATATGACAAAATCTTTATTTATGAACAAAACTCAATGAAATCTTCAACGCTTGTTAAATTTGTCATTTCAAACAAGAAAATGCAAAAAAAATGAAAAGGTCAAAGAGCATCCCGCAATTCCCAAAAATAGGAATGAAAATCCCAAAAATGGTATTTCTTACATTTTTGCCCATAGGGTCCACATTTCTTTCAGGGCTGGAAAAATACTTTTGGAGTAAATAGAAAACATATTGAGGTTTCCAAAACTGCTTTCAGTTTTCTGATCCCAGCTTTGGGATTTTAGAACATGTCGCCAAAAGTTGAAGTTTTCGGAAGGACGCAGTGGCAACATTTTCAAAAAATAGGACAAGTTTTTTTACGCCAAAGCGTTCAGCGGAAAGATACCTTTCAGAAAACTATAAAATTGTTATATGTTCTTAAAGAAAATTTTATTTTATTAATAAAAGAGTTAAGACACATTTTGGGCAAAAAAAACGGCAAAAATCTAAAATTTTTTGAATTTTTAAATTAAAAAACGTATATTTTTGGATCTAAAAGTGATATTGATCTGAAATTTTTTGTATATTATTGCAAATTTTGTTATCTAACTAACAATTGAGTCCGCTTGGTCCAAAATTACGCACGGTATTCAAAAAAAGGCGGACCAAGGTATGGTAAATTTTGTATCACTAAATTTTTAAATGCCTATAACTCGGATATTATAAGAGATAAGTAGTATGTCCAAGCATGTTTCAAGATCTCGTCGAGCGCTTTCAGTAAATATAATAATCTTTGTATTTGGGTGAAAAACAAAAAATGGCACGACCTTAAAAATTTTACATGTCGTAGGTACCCTACTTTGAGCCGCCACAGCTCCGTCCCTGGGGAATCTGCGGGGTTCATCTTCAAAATTTTATCCCGATCGAATCAGCCGTTTAGAAATGCCAGATTTATTTCCAAAAAATTTCCATTTTGCCCCACTGTGCAGCCGCTTATTCGATGTTATATTAACATGTTGATTTTATAATTTTAAAACTTTTTTTAAAGAAAAATATAAATGAATGTCATTTTGAATAAAAATACGATATCCAGAAGGGCTCGAACCACGTTCATTTAACCCAGTGTTTGTTTACTGTACGCCCTAGGCAATTGGGCTATAAAAATCCAAATTGATTTGTAATAACCTATTCAGCTAAATGAAATAATGTGGATGATAATGAACACTCAATACGAAGTAGGTAATGTATGAAATAACTACTGGCCATCACCAAAAATTTTAGGTTTTTGCTGGGTAATATTGGTTATAACTCTACGATCAGTTGTTCCAACTGCCTAAATTAATTTGAACATCGAATTTAATGTAATGGCAATTTTGAAGTAAATGAACGATATATTAAGTAATTTGTAGTTTGTTACGTTTAAATCTATGAGTAATTTCAATGAATAATAAATATTAGTGTAGTTTTATGCCATTAAAATTATTACTATAGTGCTGGGAGTGAAAATACTTTGTAAAGTATTTTCATCAACATATGTATTTATATGTAATAGGCATAAAGTAATTTTTATATGAACTACACTAAATAACTTACTTTGTATTACACTGGTTTAATTTAAATAAAATTCATTTTAAAGTATTTAAAAACACACATTCATACACAATTATAAAAAATCAATAAATTTTATTTTTAAAAAGCATTTTGTTAAAGTGCATGTTTCGCCGCTTTTTACTTAATAATTTGTTTGGCTTCTTTATTTACTTTTTCACCTGTTTAAATCCACATTCTTCACTTTGTAAAGTTGCAAACATAACTACAATTGATTCAAAACAAAAAAATTAAATTCCTATAGTCCATAAAACAAAGTTTTGTCTTATTCACCCACATATGTATGTATTTTCTGATGAGCGCTTACACTAACTTGTATATAGGTTGATATTGTTGTTGTGAATTCATATATACAATTTTTTTATTTAAACAAAATGTTTGTGTACTTTTACAATACTGAACGAAATGTTAACAAAACTCATATGCATATAGTAGTATATAGGCGAAAGTAATTGTCAAGGACCTGAGTCCCCTGTCAAAGACCTAACTGGTGAGAATGTATTAGTAGAACACTCAAATAAACGCACTTGTTCAAAAGGTAGCAAATAAAAAATGTATTTTTTTGCCGTTATTTTTTTGTGTTAATAATGGAATTTTATATGCAAGTGAATGAAAATATTAGTTAATTATTTTTTGGAAAATATATTTTATCTTAAAACATATTATAAACACGTATTTTCGTAATTTTTTCTGCACTAATGCAAATTAAAATTTCAATACGAAAATGTACAACTTTTGTTTTTCAGTTTTAATTAAAATGAAATATCAAAGAATAAAAAATATTTTTTTTTTCGTTTGCAAAATATAAATTATTTTCGGGTTTTTAAATTAATGAAAAGTGTTCCAAAAAATAATAAACATTAAGTTTAAGTGATAAGAAAAACTAATAAGTGCTAATATCCTCGCAATTTTGCGAAGAAAATTTGAAGTTTAGTGAGTGACTTTAGTTCTCACAAGTTTGTTTCATTCTCTCAGAGCTCGTCTGTGTGAAGAGAATAAAAACTTTTTTTGAAAACCGCTTCAGTTTCAGTATATGTACCACTATATGCTCATATGTTTCATTAAAATTCAAAAATTTAAAGCAAAATTAAGAAAAATAAATTAAAATATTGCAAGTGATATATAAATACAACATGGATGTTTATTTACTTTTGGCACATATTGTCTGCATTGATTGGACCCATTTTGGATTGTAGGCATATTTTATTGGTGAGTCACAAACATTTATTTAGCAGCGATTTGTTCCTATCGTTAAATTGTAGTTTCAAATCAAAATTTAGGTGGACAAAATTAAAAATCTTTATTTTCTAAATTTGGATAAATAAAGGGGTTTTCAAATGGACGTTTAATGAGAGAATCGCGAGAAATTCAAATATTGGATCATATTTATACCCTACATCAAAAAATTTGACCCAAGGTCAAAGCCTATTGAAAAGTGAAAATTATTTCGCATAGCCCTCATACAATTGCAATGCTTGCACAATAATATTATTCCTATACCCTATACCCAAGTATGCCAATCGGCTCAGAATCATTTTCTCAGTCGATTTAGCTGGTACATAATATTATATTGCTCCAGGACGAACCCTTTTGAAAATGGTTAAGATCGGTTCATTATTTCACAACTGACCAATAAAGTTTAATCAAACTACTGGACGCAATTTTGGAGGTAATGCAATGAAATTTGGCACATGATCTTTTATGGTACTATAGAAAATAGTTAACATCGGTCCATTATTTTACCTAGGCCCCATGCAACTGAACCCCGTGCCAACCAAGTTCTATACTAGCCTTGATGATCCTGATGAACTTTATAATTATAGGGCTTTATTAGACCCTAGCTACTATAAAAAGCCCCCATCAAAATTTTACATAAATATCCACAGTTTTATTAAACAATAAATGTCTTTTGTATATCTGAGGCATGGTGCAATTCAAATTAAATGCTTTATTATAAAAACTAAATTACATTTTATTCGTATACAGGTGTAGGTTATTATATGACGGCCACCCCCGACTACAATTTCTTACTTGTTAGATTACAGTTTATAGCATTTTGTTCGATAGGTCAGATATGCAGAATAACTAAAATTAGAAATATGAACGACTTCTTTAATTTTTACATTATTTTATAATTGTTTAATCAAATTTTGGCATTAACAATATCAATATAAAAAGCTAGATTTTTAGGTATTTTTATACCCTTCACCTTCGTGAGAAGGGTATATATAAGATTGTCATTCCGTTTGTAATTTCTATAATATAATTTTCCGACCCTATAAAGTATATATATTCTGGA
>NC_060952.1:53205327-53233597 GCF_022045245.1 Lucilia cuprina | reverse complement strand
GGCTTAATAACTGCCTCAAAGAGCCAGTGAACATTCATTGGATTTATGCCCCAGCATGTTCCAATGGCCTTCCTACAAACATATAGTGCCGTAATGGCTTTAGATGTCATAGAGAGTACATTTGTACTCTAAGATAGTTTCTTATCTAGGATAACGCCCAGATATTTCGCGCTATCCGAGAGTTTTAATACTTCGCCATTAAGGCATGGAAGAGGAAATGAAGGAATCTTGTATTTGCTAGAGAATAGCACAAGTTCCGTTTTACTAGCATTAACACTAAGACCACATTCGACACTCCACGAGCTAATGATCTTTAGTGCTTGTTTTAGCCTTTGGGATATGGTTTCAAGGTGATCGCTTGATACCGCAACCGCGACATCATCAGCATAGGCGACTGTTTTATAGCCAAGAGAGTCTAGTTTTACCAGAATATCATTTATGGCCATGTTCCATAAGAGTGGTGAAAGTACTCCCCCTTGTGGAGTACCTCTTAAAGCTTTTCTAGAGATTACTGTATCTCCTTAGGAGGATTCAATGATAATATTTGAGAGAAGATTCTCAACAAATCCCACAACGGACCTACCAAACCCAGCTCGAGATAGAGATTGGCAGATAGATACAGGATTGACGTTATTAAAAGCGCCTTCTATATCAAGAAAGGCGAACAGTTTCCATACCCCATGGATTTTTCAATGTGACCAACAAGAGTATGAAGAGCCATCTCAACAGATTTGCCCTTCGTATATGCATGTTGAGAGGCAGAGAGAAAGGATTTATCTATCGAGGTCCTAATATGGATATCGATTATTCTTTCCAATGTTTTCAGCATAAATGATGCCAGACATATTGGGAATAAAAATCACATTACACTTGGTCCATTGTGTAGGAATGTATGACCAAGAGAGACAGGCTGTGTATAAGTTCCGCAGCCAAGGAACTACAAGATTTATATTGTGTTGAAGATCTGCAGGAATAATACCATCTGGGCTGGGCGCTTTGTAGGGATTGTGGTGGTTTTAGATTGGCAGGATCAAGTGGGTTGGTTTATCAAAATAACAAAAGTAAATTAATTAAAGAGTTTGTTTTGTAACCGGCAGTGTTTGCCGTTGGCTACGCTATTGCTTTTGCCGATCTTACCTTAATAAGGGCAAAAGGAGATTTTCTGAATAAAATTCAAGGCAATGTAGTTGCCGATTTGAGTCTTAGTCTTAATCTGTTTTATTTGTGGCCAAGGGGCTCTTTTTATATAAAATTTACATATCTTCTTTACTATTCTAACTTATTCTAATTTACATTCTATCTTGCTTAATCCTATTCCATACATGCACTTATTCTAATTTCGACAGTTGCAACTTGAAGAGTTGACCAATCAGGTTGTCTTCAAATTGGGGAATTGAGTGACTTTAATAATGTCACTCAAACACCAATATGATCCCTTTAAGCATTCGTCACATTTCATTCAAGTGCAGCTTGATCGATTTTGTTTATGTTTGGAGTGTGCGGTGTATGTGTATGTACGTGTGTGTGTTGATGTTTTTGTACAGTGGTGTGTAATGCAAGAGCACACTACACCCTCGCCCTTAAGAGAAAAATTAGGGGATTGATTTTTCTAAGTACATGCATGGTAACAATCAATTTTATAATATTTCTTATAAAAAAATAGTTTTACAATTACATATATTCCTCTTTATATATATAAATCTTAATATTAAAATTAGTTAGTAAAAATTTCTGATAAACTTATAAAATAGAATTAAATGGTTTTAATTGATTATTGTGAAATAGTTTGGTTTTTCCATTATAGTCTATTGAAGTATTTACTCCATTTCTACTTATAATTCTATATGGACCCTTATACGGACTTTGGTTCTTCTTCCTATTTTCTACTTTTAATAATACTAGATCACCTACTTCTAAATTTAACTTATTTTCATATTTATTATTTAATGTTCTTTTTTCTTTGGTTTTGTTAATTATATTTTTGGCTTTATCTAATGCGAATTGTAATCTAACTCGTAGCTCTTGTACATAATCATCATAATTGTAAATTTTATTTTTGTTTATATTAAAAGTATCAGATGGCAAGCATGGCAATTTACCATATACTAATTCAAAAGGTGAATAACCTGTATCTATATGAGGAGCTGTATTATAAGCGAACGTAAAATATGGAATCCATTTGTCCCATTCATAATCATTTGCTGTTGTCAGCAAAAATTCATTAAGAACTCTATGGTTTCTTTCAACTGAACCTAACGTTTCATGGTGGTATGGTGTTGAAAATATTTGTTTAATTTGAAGTAATGAGCATACATTGCTCATTAACTCATTTACAAATTCTGTTCCTCTATCAGATTTAAGTACTTTAAACTGTCCATACTTTAGAATAAATTGTTCAACTAGTGTTTTTGCTGTAGTGAGTGCATCTTTAGTTGACATTGGGTGTGCAACAACAAATTTTGTTAATTCACATTGCATTGTAAGTATGTATCGGTACTCGTTTGAAATACGAAGAGGACCTACAGTGTCGATTGAAATCACTTCAAAACTATTGTTAGGTGTATTTGTTTGTACAAGTGGTTCTTTAATGTGTTTTGTTTGTTTGTTTTTACTACATTTGTCGCAATACGATACAAATTTCTTAACCATCCTACTCATATTTTTCCATATGTATCGTTGTTTTAGTTTTATAATTGTTTTTCTTATTCCCAAATGACCTGAATATGTCATGTTGTGGAATTCGTCAATCAGTTTATATTTCAATACGTCGTCTGTAATTTTTATTGGAGGCTTAAATATCAATATTTTTAATTGAGGACTTTTATTATTAATTTTTATGTTCTCATAAATTTCCTTAAATTTTTCTTTTGTATACAAATCAAATATTTTATCTTCATTTGAAAGCGCTAATTCTTTTATATTTTCTCTATTCATTTTAGATATCAGTTTCCTCAGAATCGAATCTAGTTTCGCTGAGTTTTCGCTGAATCTTGTATGCATATAATTATTTTTGTTTTCAATATTTTGGGTTCGAGATTTCTTCATATTCGAAACGGGTTTCGTTGAATTATCATCACGACCTATGTGCACAATATTATTTTCTATATATATATTCAAATTCTCTACATTCTCAATATTATTAAATTGCAATTTGTTTATATTTTTGACGTCATTAATGGAGGTGCATTCCCATATGTGAAGTTGATCAGGCTTCTGAGATGTGCATTTCTCCAGTTTATTTTCTTCTACACGTGTATTTTCTAATTCATTAACATCATTTCTCTTATCTAATTCTTTCTTTGCCTCATTTTCTTTATTCTTCATGCCTCTTGTTGTTACTAAAACTTTTTTTTTGTTTTTCGTCATATTCCTGTGGTATCATTTGTTTAAGTACATCTGAGTTAATTTCTATTCTGGAAAGTGCGTCTGCATTTGTATTCATTTTGCCCTTTTTATAGACAATTGAAAAATCATAGTCACACAGATCTAGTCTAATTCTAGTCATTTTTGATGAAGGATTCTTATGTGAAAATAGTGAAATTAATGGTCGGTGGTCCGTTACTACTATAAATTGTCTACCATATAAATAAGGTTTAAAGAAATTTATGCCCCAATGGATTGCTAAAAGTTCTTTTTCTATTATAGGTTTATTAATGTCGTGTTTTTGTAAAGATTTACTAGCGTATGAAATTGGTAGGTCTTGTCCAATGTCTCCTTGTGATAAAACTGCTCCTAGTGCGTAATTTGAAGCATCTGTGGTAAGTATGAAAGGTCTGTTAAAATCTGGGTATTGTAATATTGGTGGATTAGTTAATTTTTCTTTTAGTGTGTCAAAAGCACTTTGACATTCATTGGTCCATTCGAATTTAACTGATTTCTTTAATAAAGAATTTAATTGTTTTGCAATATCTGCAAAATTTGGTATGAATTTTCTATAATAGTTACAAAATGCAACAAATCTTCTAACTTCGTCTGTATTTTTGGGTATAGGGTAATTTTTGACTATTTCGTATTTAGATGGATCTGTTCTTACACCGTCTTTAGTAATAAGATGACCCAAATAAACTACTTCTGGTCTCAAAAAACAACATTTTTGTGGATTTAGTTTCAGATTATATCTATGAAGTCTATCAAGAACCTTGACAAGATTTTGGTTGTGATGATTTAAGCTGCAACCATATACTATTATATCGTCTACGTACAGAAAAGCTTCAGAATCCAATCCAGACAATGCTATTGTAAGCATTCTTTGAAAACTATTCGATGATACTTTCAAACCGAATGGGAGTCGTTTAAATTGAAAATGACCATGTGGAGTGGAAAATGCTGTAAGTGGTCTTGAATCCTTTTCAAGCTCAATTTGGTGAAATGAACTAGTCATATCGAGCGTCGAAAACCATTTTGCTCTTCCCAGTTTGTCCAAGACATCTTCTAATCTAGTTAGTGGAAATTTATCATTGACTATTTTGTCATTCAATTTTCTAAAGTCTACTACAAGTCTCCATTTCTTTTTATCCTCAGTATTATTTTTCGGTACTAAAAGGAGTGGAGCATTATATGGACTAACTGATGGTTCTATTATATCCTCGTTAAGCATCTTCTGTACTTGTTCATTTATTATTTGTGTATGTGAATGTGGAAGTCTATAATTTTTTATATACACTGGTGTATTATCAGAAGTTGTGATATTCTGTTTATAAAAATTATTTACTGTTAAACTTTCATCATCTAAATGAAATACATTTTGATATTTTCTAAAAATTTCTATTAATTGTTTTTTTGCATGTTCGTCACTATTGTTTATGTTAAGTGTATTTAGTATTTTGTTAAAACGCTCGTCATTGTTTATGTTATTGTAATTTAATATGTCATAATTTTTAAGTGGGTCAGTCTGGAGTTGAATGCCTTTTAATGTTACAGTAGAGTTCGTTGTATTTAAAATTTTTATATGTGTCATTCCGTTTTTGGGTGCTATCGAATTACTTAAGAAAATTCCGTCTTCTAACTCATTATTAAATATGACACTATCCTCATTTATATTTAATTTTACTGGTTGTATAATTTCTGTTCTTGGTGGTATTGTTATTGTTAATTCACTATATGTTTTTGTTTGCATAGGCAAAATTATTGTTGTATTGTTTACAAATAAAGTTAATGTAAATGTTTCATAATCAATTTTACAAAAATATTTCTTTAAAAAGTCTCGACCAATAATACCATCAGTTTCAATTGGAAAATCTGTATCTACTAGTTGAAATGTATGTTTACATTCTATGTTTGTTAAATTTAGATTAAGGTCAATAGTTCCTATCGAATTTATTTCCTGATTTGTGATACCTGTTAGTTTACATCTTTCTTCTGGATAATATTCTTCATTTTCGAAATATTTGTTCATACGGCATAGTGATATGTCGGCACCTGTGTCGACAAGAAATGTTAATGTTTTATTTTTGTATGTGACAGTAATGAAATTTGTATTATTTTCAGTTAATTTAAAAATCCTTAATTTTGGCTTTCCGGAATATTCTCGTATTCCGAGCCTTCCATGTTTCCCGTGTCGTTTATTGCACGTATATATCTTCTGTCTCTGTTAGTGCTGTTATTATTATTATTATTCCTAGTTGTATTATTGTTATTTGTGTTGTTAAAATTGCTTTTCCTAATATTTGTGTTACTGTCATTATTTGACCTAAAACTGTTGTTATTGCTACTTGTCCTGATATTATTGTTTTGTCTGAAATTGTTGTTATTTGGTCTGTAATTGCTGTTATTCTGTCTATAATTGTTGTTAATTGGTCTATAACTATTATTATTATTATTATTATTAGACCTATAATTGTTATTATTAAAATTTTGTCTATTTGGTCTAAAGTTATTGGTTTGCCTATAACCTCTCTCAAAATGCATAATAGAGCTTGGGTTTGTTTTTTGCTCATTTTCTAATTCGAGAGCAAGTTCTGTTGCTTCTTGAAGATTTTTGGGACGTGCAGCAAAAATTGCTGTTTTTAAATTGTCATTTATGCCCCTTTTAAATGATTCAAGGGCTAGCTTATTATTCAGGGTAATTATTACATTTTTCTCCGGTTCTGTGGCATCATTTCCCAACTCTTCAATTCCTAATTTATTAAGGTTATCTATTATATCAGTCAATCTGTCCCTGTAGTTATTTACCGTTAAATTTCTTTGGTACAAATTGTTTAACCTATCCTGTAGTTGTGGAATTGTTTTGTTATTTCTGTATCTTTGCTGTAAAGCACTCTTCAATGCGTCAAAAGTCTCAGGCACAGCAACAACACCAATAGCCGTTCTAACATTTGAAGTTAGTTTCGCATGGAAAACGTACTGAAGGAAATCTTTTTTAGCTACTTCTGATAATGTCTTATATATGAGATCACCTGTCACCATAAAACATTCTAGTTCGTTGAAATTTCCTGAGAATAATGGGAGAGTTTTGGAAGTTGTTTCTAAACTAAATGCCGCCATGATGAATTCCTTTTCTTCTTGCATTTGGGCCTTGTTTAAAAATTCTATTATTGTTTTACATAAATTATTAAATTCTATTTTCAGTGCAACTGTATTCTCAGTGTCACCTTCTATTTCTAATGCTGTCTGAAAACCTTCTTTAATATCTTCTATAATATTTAATTTTTCCTTTATGGTCTTTTTTGTATATTTTCTATTGGGACTTTTCTTTAGATTTGCCCAAATATCTTTTAATTTTTTCACAAATTCCTCCATAAATCATATTTTTATTACTACATACTACTACACATATATATATTTTCTATTTATTTTATTACAAAAATTTTTTTTTTTTTTATAATCTTTTATATATCTGTTATAGCATTGCTATTAACAGTGTTATTATTAACAGTAGCCACCTTTTTCTTGACATAATCTTTAAAATATTTATTTATTCTATATACTATGAATATAATAATTGCAATTATTATTAAAAAGAATTGTTTATCAATCTCCTCTTTATTTTCTGATTGATTATTGTTATTGATTATATTCTCTTCCACTGTTACCTCTTTACTTTGAGGTCTTCCCATTTTTTTTTATCTCTATCTTAATTTTATCTATCTCTGTCCAAATTTCTTGAGCTTTTTCCCATGCAATTGGGTTTTGCTCGTCTCTGACAATTCTAAGGTTTTCTGCTAATTTCTTTCTTAACCTGACCAGACGTCCACCTCTCTTTTTTTTTATTCTGGTGTCTATCTTTGGGATTGTTGTCAATTTGTCATCTTTTAACTTTTCCTGTCTTCTTTTATATTCCTCCAAAGTTAGTTTTTGAGGTCCTAATCTGGCTGGGACGTATTTAGGAATGTCTTCTGTTATGCCCAAAGGTACATATTCTTCCATCTAAATAAGGGCAGGATAGAGATTTGCAGGATCGCCATGTGGTGGTTTTAGATTGGCAGGATCAAGTGGGTTGGTTTGTCAAAATAACAAAAGTAAATTAATTAAAGAGTTTGTTTTGTAACCGGCAGTGTTTGCCGTTGGCTACGCTATTGCTTTTGCCGATCTTACCTTAATAAGGGCAAAAGGAGATTTTCTGAATAAAATTCAAGGCAATGTAGTTGCCGATTTGAGTCTTAGTCTTAATCTGTTTTATTTGTGGCCAAGGGGCTCTTTTTATATAAAATTTACATATCTTCTTTACTATTCTAACTTATTCTAATTTACATTCTATCTTGCTTAATCCTATTCCATACATGCACTTATTCTAATTTCGACAGTTGCAACTTGAAGAGTTGACCAATCAGGTTGTCTTCAAATTGGGGAATTGAGTGACTTTAATAATGTCACTCAAACACCAATATGATCCCTTTAAGCATTCGTCACATTTCATTCAAGTGCAGCTTGATCGATTTTGTTTATGTTTGGAGTGTGCGGTGTATGTGTATGTACGTGTGTGTGTTGATGTTTTTGTACAGTGGTGTGTAATGCAAGAGCACACTACAGGATCAAAGCTTTTAATTGCCCAACGAATAATGTCATCTTCAATAGGCACGTGGGTTACAGTCCGCATTGAAGTTGGAGAGAAATTAGTCGAATCACTTATTGGAATACAACCAGGAAAGTGAGTATTAAGGAGAAGCTCTAAAGTCTCCTGACTACCTGAAGTCCAGCTCCCATCCATTTTCTGTATATAGCTAGGAACAGAAGGGGACTTAGACAAGATTTTACGGAGACGACTGGTTTCGGAAGAGCTTTCAATATTACTACAGAAAGCCCTCCACGAGTTCCGTTTCGCATTACGAACCAAATTTTTAAACTTATTAACGTTAGCCTTATAAAGGGACCAGTTACCTGATCTCTTAGCCTCGTTAAAAGACCGGCGGCATGTCCTTCTTATGCTCGCTATATCAGGACTCCACCACGGTGGTTTGTCCCTTCCCAGGCCACTGGATAGTTTGCAAGATCTCTTCGTGGCAACGCTCAGAGAACTTTGCAGCCAAATCAATATCCCCTATACTCTCTACCGTCAGAGCAGAGGGAAGAATAGTACTTAAAGAAGCTTTATGCCTCTCCCAATTTGTTTTCCTTCTATTTAGAAAGGGTTTTGAAACTTTGACCTGGACCTCTATGTCAAAGTCCAGGTAGCGGTGATCAGAGAAGGAGCAGTCATTGGAGACAATTCACTCTTTGATCAATTCTATATAGTATGTACTAATAGCTGTAATATCAAGAACTTCCTTTCTGTTTGCCACAACAAAAGTAGGTTCTGAACCTCTATTAACGACTGTCATATTAAATTCTAATAAAAAGTCAAGTAAACACTCTACTGTTGGTGTCTGAACTGCCCCAGACACTGTGATGAGCATTCGCATCAGCGCCAATTATCACAGGAACGTGACGCCTATTTGCTTCGCGCATTAAGTCTCTGACCAGGTCGATTGGCGGTTGTTCACCATGGTCATGCGCCATGTAGCAGCTTAGGAGCCAGATGGTGGAATTTCCGGTCTCAAGTGCCGCCGCTATCGTATCCTCATCACTGTAATCAGATAAGATGAAGATATCTAAATGGTTTTTGGCCAGAATACAGGCTCTAATATTTTTAATATTACCTGCAGGATTTGAATACAGAAGTTTGTAGCCTCTGAGAGATAGTCCAAGGATTTTGCCGTGGTGGGTTCACGGTTCTTGGACCAAGATGAGCTCCTCCCCTCTCTCAGCCAACCGGAGGAGCAAAGCAGCTGATGCTGCTTTGGAGTGGTGAAGGTTAATCTGGGTTACCTTCACCATCTCCAAGATCAGGATCGTACACGACAGTGACGTCGACGTCCTCAGGATCGGAATCCTGCGAACTGTCTCCATCCTCCGCTAACTTCAGATTGCCAAGAAGCTCATCCATCATACCTGTGGTAGACTGGGAGTCTTCTTGGTTCTCAGAACCAGCGGGATCGTCGGCCTTTCCATTATCCTCTTTGGGCGGAGCCTCCAGTTTGGAACCAGAGGCGGCGGCGCTGCGTTTGGCGTCACTGCGGTAAATGCGAAGGGAGATACTATCAAAGCCATAGTAAACCTTACCTCCGCATTCACGCAATGGCGCCAACGTTTCCTTATTATGGACCACAGTCACCTTTCTAACATTTCCCATCGGGGCGGAAACCTTCACCACCTTCCAGTCATGGGTAGGTAGATGAGGATTTCCGCTTTGTAGGAACGCCAGAATTTCCGCCGGGTCATGTGGCTCAGTTGGGATGGTGGCAATTGATCTCGGTCTGCGAGGAATTTCGCTTACCGGGATCACGTCCAACCTTGCACCTGTCCAACCTTGCACCAGCCAGCATCATCATTTTGGGGAGCGGGTCCTGGATTCTCCTTGAGGATCTTCCAGTACACGCCTAGCATCTAACAGACCGCCCAATGTGGGAAACAGACATCTGTTAGGTGGGAGGGGTAGTTCTTAGTTTCGTGCTCGTCTCATGACCCGTCTGACAAGGGTGATCCCTAGGAGGCAGCCAGCTCAAGCAAAGCTGTCTCCGTCAGCATGGCCCATGAGATTCATCGCACTTAAGCCTTCACATCGCGACAAGATGACTACCCTTCGTGAAGGAATTGTTATAAAAGCAACAACAACACTGAATATAGAAAAAGATTTACACGTGTGTGTAGATGTATTTGGTTTTATTCAGCTGTGTATTTTTTTGTATGTTTGGAATCCAAACATACAACAAATACACAGCAAAATATATGATTTGCATTTTTTGTTAAAATAAAATAATTTTCCCTTTTGTTTTGCAAATATATTTTTTAATGAATAGAAAAAAGTATTTAAAACGTTTTCAATTATATGATAGTAGATTGTGAGTTATTGTACAATAATTTTTATGCGAATAATGTAAGTTTGAAATTTAAAACTAACACAAATTTTTTCCAAGTGCTTTTGAAAACAATTTTTTTACGATAAACAAAAACAAAATCTACGTCTCGTCAATGTTTACCAGCAATGAATCAGAGGTCAAAGTCGACCGGCTTCGAGTCGGAGCTTAGCCGCCGCCAAACTATATTTAGTTGCTTGAGCCGCCGCCGAAACACTCGGCTTAAATCGACTCAAATTTTTTTAATGTTTTTATTAACTAGACTGTAATTATGTTTAAAACACACTATGGTGAAGGGTATATAAGATTCGGCACAGCCGAATATAGCACTCTTACTTGTTTTATTTTTATTCGTTATATAGTTATAACTTTTAATAACTTGTTTCTAATATTTTTCCCAATGCGAGTCGAGTCATTTATGACTCCTTTGCACGATTGAAATTGACATATATGCGATAATTTCGGACTCATTTTTTAATACTTTGGGTCTTGAATGAAGCGAATTTTGAGTTATTTTAGACTCTAACATTTAGAGTTATAGCTATAAAGAATTACTGTAATACAGAAACAAGTTTATAATCTTCCAACTGCGCGAAATATAATTAGTATTTTTAAGCTTGCAAACTATCTTCTGTAAAATATCTAAGGGAAAACTGGTTTTATTATGTGAAGACACATGAATCTTCGGTACGTTTGGCAATACTATCGAGCTCATACTCAAATAAACTTAAATATTGGTACATTCATATTATACAAGTAAATAAATTATGTAAGAAAGTATGTGCTCGATAGCACAGTTCGACTTCTAAATATCGAACACTAATTCTCCATAGGTTTGGTTTATGTTTGAACAAATTTTCATTTTGTAGGAAATCTGATCAAGGGGAACTACATATGTAGGCTTGTATATTAAAAAAATTTAAAATATTTATCGATTCCATCTTTTCTACATGAACAAAATGTTATATACATTAGTTTCTCCCCATTCTTAATTTACCCGCTTATTTGGTCCAGAAACATATATCATATAATTATATAATTAAATTCCAGTTTAAATGAGTTTGTTAATTGCGTTAACCTCTTAATTGACTTATATGTATATTAAGAAAATATTTTTAATTGTATAAACTCGTAAAAATATCGAAATGTCGACTTTGCTTACTTTTAACTTGGCATATCTTAAATAAAAGATGAGCTTTGCGCAAAATATAAGTGGTCCACGATCACTATAAATAGAATTAGAAAGAAATTAGAAGAAAACAAGTAAGAGTGCTATATTCGGCTGTGCCGAATCTTATATACCCTTCACCATAGTGTATTTTAAACATCTTTTATAAATTTTAAATTTTTTCCCGACTACATTATTATTACATCAAAAGCTAAACAAAAAGAACAACAACAACGCTAAACGAAATAAAATACAAAATACACAAGGCATCTAAACCAACAGACATCTAAACATACATAACGAAAAACACAGAAAAACAAAAATAACAACGCAATGATGCCAACAGCATCCAAACCAAGGGTGCCTATGCGCTTGATACTCTTTTGTTTTTGTAAATGCGCTTAGCTATAGACAGTGTGTTTTCTATACACTTATATGCGCTTAATACTAGCAATACGTTGCTGTTCTTAACAGTATACAAGCAAGAGTAAAACAACAACGTTTTGTGCGAAAGAGAGGGAAATAGCTTTTTGCTCGTGACGTCTCTGTATACCCTGTATGTGTGTGTAGATGTATTTGGTTTTATTCAGCTGTGTATTTTTTTGTATGTTTGGAATCCAAACATACAAAAAAATACACAGCAAAAAATATCTTTTATTTTAAGTTATCTAAATAGTTTCTAAGAAGATGTATATAGAATTTACACTTTTTGGAAAGCTGACTTTACATAAAATACGATAAATGAAACAAAACCCAAAATTTGTGCCATTTTTTGGGAAAAGAGTATCTTTTTTATTTTAAGTTATCTAAAAAGTTTCTAAGAAGATGTATATAGAATTTATACTTTTTGTAAAGCTGACTTTACATAAAATACGATAAATGAAACAAAACCTAAAAAAATTTTGATACCGAAGGGACCAGGTCCATCCAAAAAAACCCTATTTTTTATGAAAATTCAATTTTGAGCAAAAATTTTCAAATTGCATAGTCGATATCAAATTATAGTGACCTGTTTTATATGACCCAATATGTTCTTAATTATTTTGTAACGGGTTTCGATAACCCCGCACCTGGTATGGATATAATAGGCAAAACAGAAAAAAAATCCCATTTTTGGTATTCTTTAAAACTTTTTTGGGAATTCCGGGATTTCTAATATGAAAATTCGAAATTTTTATTTATTTTAATCTACCTAACTGTAAAAATTCATCAAAAAATATTGAAAAATAAAATTTTTATTGCAATTTGAAAAATTTGTATCTTCGCAAAAACTGAATAAAAACATTTTCTTAATTTTTTTAAAGACAAAATTACCTTTCCATTGATATATAACATGCCTACCTAATGTTTTTAAGTGACAAATTAATTAGGGAAAACTCAACATCTTTTAAAAATTTACCTAGCACTATTATTTTTATCCATAAGGTTAACTCTTAAATTTGTTACATATATTAAAAATGTTCAGATATTGTTTTTAAACTTTTACCCCTATAGGTCACTTTAATAGGTAGCTTATTAAAGTGACCTATTGAGGAAAAATTCATTACATAAGGAAACGTTAGACATATTAGGTAGAATATCATAACCCTTTAAAAAAAATAATTTAATTTAAGTACCTGTAATTAATATATAAGACAGGTTTATATCTGTTTGTAATTATTTGTAATTTTCTAACCATGGCGATCGTACTAAAAAATGATTTGTGCTCCATTTTATTTGAACACTCTTCAGCTCCCTTTTAAGATAACGTCAACTTCTTATTGAAATATATTGAAACTGCACATAAAAATAAAGTGGATAAAACTGATATATGTAAAATTGTAAATTTTATAAAATCAGTTGATATAAAACTGAAGAGTGTTCGGTATTCCATTGCTAAATTTCGATCGAAATTTTCTGATTAGCTGGATGAATGTGTAGAAGTTGCTATTTGCGTATCAACTGTTGGTGTTCCCTATAAGCAGTATGAGGATTTGAGCTCAAAATTAGAGAGGAAAAGGTTATCAACTTCACTAGAAACCCTATCTAATGAAGAAGTTTCGGACACTTTTAAAGCAATGGTAAGAAAAGAAAAACAGCCTTTGGATGCCATAAAAATTGCAAATATTCTTCCAACCGCATCACCAAGACGACTGAAAAGAGTTGTAAAGAGTATACCCACACCATCATCTGATACAACGTTCACTGGGGAAGAAACTCTTGCACTTATGTTGCAGCTGGGATTAAGTCGTGATAACTACATAACGTTAAGAAAGGCGCTATCTGAAAAAGGAGTGGATGTTTTACCATCATATGACAAAATAAATGAAAAGAAGAAAAGTATTATAGCATCTCCTATTGAAATAACTGATCGGAAGGCTGTTATTGGACTTGGCGCTCTACTCGAAAATACCAACTAAAAAAATAAATTCTTGTGATCTTCAACTCATTTGTAAGTGGGGATGTGACGGATTATCTGCACTCTCGGAATATAAACAAATCAACACAAGTGAATCATCTTCCGAGTATAAAAATGTATTTATGGCATCGCTAGTTCCATTAAGAATTCGAAAGTATGGTGACAGCGATTCTCCATCTATCAGCGATTAGCCCTCTTTTTTTCCTATACCAAAATATAATATATATGGCCCCACAATTTTATTCCCTTCACAACCAAACACTTTAATACTAATGTTGGTATGGTTTTTTTCAAATTTGTTAATATCTATTAATTTTAAAGGAAATTCCAGTCCTTCAAAATGAATTAATTGATCTTCTACTTGTATGCAGTTAATATTAACTAGCTCGCTGCCCGCTACTTCGTTAGCGATACATTTTCGGTACATACTGATTATAATTTAATTTTTAAAATTAACATCTATGTTCATTAAATAATCATCATCAGATGAATATTTTAAAAATTCTACATAATCATTATCTAATATATCATCGTCCTCTTCCGAAAGAAGGTTCAAAATTATGTTGAAGTTTATAATGTCCACGGGCATATGTATTTATTTCTTCGGTCGTGTCATATAATTCAGAGATATATTTTTTTGGAATTTTGGCATTTGCCAAAATTAAGCAAATAACATATAATAAACCTATTTATTTAGGCTTTGCTGTGTTGGAACTCTCAAAATGGAAAATGTACGATTTCCATTATAAGTATAGTACCAACACAGCAAAGCCTAAATAAATAGGCTTATTATATGTTATTTGCTTAATTTTGAGTTAGACTGCAAACATATTATCAAAAAATTGACATATGATTGAAAATTTTTGCTTTGAAATTAGTCCTCTAGTTCCTAAATGGTTCCGCCTGGTTGATTCCCACTCGGTTACAATTTTTACATCTTTCCGTTTGTGAACATTCTCCATGGTTTTTCAATAAACGGAATTATTTAATAATTTGTAAAAATCTTTTTCAAAAGAATTTTTGGCCAGTGTTCTATGGTGAGTATTAAGTATAAATTTTAAAGCTCTATGAATTTTTTAATATTAATCCATTCCTAAAACATTGTTTTAAAACTTTAATGAATTGGATATTTTGTTTTATATGTTATGTCTGCTATAATCTTCTTACATTTAGAATTACCAAGAATTTTGTTTTCTGGACAAAATGGAAGATCGTTGTGGGTTTCATGTAACTTTTGGGGATACACTAAATCTACATCCAGGATATATCCAATCTTGGAAGTATCTGAAATATTATTCAAATCAAGAGATTTTAGCGTGTTCTCAATTCTCCGTATGGGATATATTCAGACATTGCCCAACCGTAAAGGTTATTAGCATCTAGGTACATTAAGAATTCCGAGGGTTTGGTTTGATCAAAATCGCCCAAGTATTTATTATTTGCCTTGGAATATCGTTTAGAGCATTGGACTAGACCACCTCTGATACCATCTTAAGGGGAATTGCTTTAATATCACCATTAAAGTTTGAGATTTATTTCATGAATAAGTGACAGTCATAAGAAGAAAAATTATGATAGAGTACCGGTATAAATTTAGCTGCTCTATAAAGAAGATTACAAGAGTTATGGGCTGCGTCTCTATATTTACCAGTAAAATAACAGTGGTCTCGTACTTTGTCAGATCCTAAGTTTTTCTCACAAATATAACAATTTGTTGAGGAGTTAAATAAATGTTTTTCGTCACTGGAAAGTGTTGTCATAGATGTGTCTTTAGCTAAATAATTTGTATATATTTCTGTAGTATCGTTAATTAAATTATCAATAAATATAGTAGGAGCATAAATATTAAACTTATCAAAAATATATATTAAACTTATCTAAACTATCGTCAAAACTACATTTAATATAATAGCTAAATGCACACGCTATATGTTTTTAAGTTTTCAATTTTCTCCAAGTAAGCTTCAAAGTCAGCATATATAACAAAAGGAACATCCAACTGTTTATGATGATTTTTAAAACGTAATATATTATCATCTACATTAGGCATATTTATAACTACTTTCTTGGAATTATTCTCGTAATCCCTTATTATTTTTTCAGTCTCAGAGTATTGAAGACATGCGTTGCAAAGGTATATTCATCCCTTACGTGAAGTTATGCTATTTCTTACTAATCTAAAATATTTATTAAATAAAATTATATTAATATATTGTATGAAAATTATTATTTAAATTATCTTGAAATATCTGTTATTAATACATAGTGGAGCCATTCTTCATCACTCAAAAGAAGGAGACTTACATGGTGTTCTTTCACTCCGTACAGTGGTATAGGAAAAAAAAAGAAGGAAATAAATCGGTAACTTCTAAACGGTTAATCCGATTTTAATGAAATTTGGTATGCACAAAGAGGTGGTGTTGTTTGAATTTGGACCTTATAGTCCTCAAATTAGGACACCTCGGCTATGTTAAATTTTTAGAACGATCCTATTTCTTCATTTGAGTTCCGATTTAAAAAAATTCGTGTATAGAATCTCCTCATCGAGCACTATAAATGTCGTAGCAGTAAATTATCTCTTATAGTTTAGGAGATATTCGCATTTGAAAATTAAAATTTTTAAATTTTTACCGTCCTTACTTTAGATAATAGCGGGTCCAAATATTCCCGATTTTCGCCATTTTGAGCAAAAATTCTCAAATCGCAAAGTAAATTTATAAAGTAGACTCATTTGAACAGCTGACTATTTTTTTAAACTTGCTATTTGTGGACTTACTTGTCAAAAATGTTTATGTTGCCATATTTGTTTTCATTTTAACGCTTGCTTTTGTACAAATTTCTGAGTAATTTGTTGTTTTTAATGTGAAAAAGTGTATTTTAAATGTATAATATTTATAAAAATGTTCTAATTTTTAAAAAATAAAGAAAACTTTGTGACTTTTAATATAAATAACAACATATTTTTGGAAAGTACAACAATAATGCCATATTTTCCATTAATTATTGATTCATTTTTGTAAACAAAATTTGACAAGTTAGTATTTCGAACAAAAACAAATTGCCTGTGGTTTTTGTAAACGTTTGTTGTACAACAACTCGTGTCGCTACTTTATAAATTTACTTTGTCAAATCGCATAGTCGATATCAAATTATAGTAACCTGTTTTATATGACCCAATATGTTCTTAATCATTTTGTAACGGGTTTCGATAACCCCGCACCTGGTATGGATATAATAGGCAAAACAGAAAAAAATCCCATTTTTGGTATTCTTTAAAACTTTTTGGGAATTCCGGGATTTCTAATATGAAAATTCGAAATTTTTATTTATTTTAATCTACCTAACTGTAAAAATTCATCAAAAATATTGAAAAATAAAATTTTTATTGCAATTTGAAAAATTTGTATCTTCGCAAATACTGAATAAAAACATTTTCTTAATTTTTTTAAAGACAAAATTACCTTTCCATTGATATATAACATGCCTACCTAATGTTTTTAAGTGACAAATTAATTAGGGAAAACTCAACATCTTTTAAAAATTTACCTAGCACTATTATTTTTATCCATAAGGTTAACTCTTAAATTTGTTACATATATTAAAAATGTTCAGGTATTGTTTTTAAACTTTTACCCCTATAGGTCACTTTAATAGGTAGCTTATTAAAGTGACCTATTGAGGAAAAATTCATTACATAAGGAAACGTTAGACATATTATGTAGAATATCATAACCCTTTAAAAAAAAATAATTTAATTTAAGTACCTGTAATTAATATATAAGACAGGTTTATATCTGTTTGTAATTATTTGTAATTTTCTAACCATGGCGATCGTACTAAAAAAATGATTTGTGCTCCATTTTATTTGAACACTCTTCAGCTCCTTTTCAAGATAAAGTCAACTTCTTATTGAAATATATTGAAACTGCACATAAAAATAAAGTGGATAAAACTGATATATGTAAAATTGTAAATTTTATAAAATCAGTTGATATAAAACTGAAGAGTGTTCGGTATTCCATTGCTAAATTTCGATCGAAATTTTCTGATTAGCTGGATGAATGTGTAGAAGTTGCTATTTGCGTATCAACTGTTGGTGTTCCCTATAAGCAGTATGAGGATTTGAGCTCAAAATTAGAGAGGAAAAGGTTATCAACTTCACTAGAAATCCTATCTAATGAAGAAGTTTCGGACACTTTTAAAACAATGGTAAGAAAAGAAAAACAGCCTTTGGATGCCATAAAAATTGCAAATATTCTTCCAACCGCATCACCAAGACGACTGAAAAGAGTTGTAAAGAGTATACCCACACCATCATCTGATACAACGTTCACTGAGGAAGAAACTCTTGCACTTATGTTGCAGCTGGGATTAAGTCGTGATAACTACATAACGTTAAGAAAGGCGCTATCTGAAAAAGGAGTGGATGTTTTACCATCATATGACAAAATAAATGAAAAGAAGAAAAGCATTATAGCATCTCCTATTGAAATAACTGATCGGAAGGCTGTTATTGGACTTGGCGCTCTACTCGAAAATACTGCTTTAAGGATTGCTTCTGACTTTTTTTCAGACCAACTAAAAAAATAAATTCTTGTGATCTTCAACTCATTTGTAAGTGGGGATGTGATGGATTATCAGCACTCTCGGAATATAAACAAATCAACACAAGTGAATCATCTTCCGAGTATAAAAATGTATTTATGGCATCGCTAGTTCCATTAAGAATTCGAAAGTATGGTGACAGCGATTCTCCATCAACCAGTTTCGATTATACTTGGAAGAATTCGACTCCAGGATCCAAAGCTTTTTGTAGGCCAATAAGCTTTGAGTATATAAAGGAATCCAAAACAACAACGCAAGATTTGATAAATCGTATTGAAGCAGAAATTAAAAACTTGGAACCTATAACAATCGAAATAGAAAATTATTCATTTAACATGTCCTATGATTTAAAACTTACAATGATTGATGGGAAAGTTGGAAATGCCATTACAGGAACATCATCTACTTGGTACTGCTACATATGTGGTGATAAAAAATCAGAATTTTCGAATATTTCCAAGCAAAGGTCAATAAATGAGGAATCATTACAATTTGGAATATCCTCCCTACACGCTAGCCTACGATTTCTGGAACATTTTCTACATTTAGCATATGATTTAAAGTAGAGAAGCATACCGGAAAATGCAAACAAAAGTGCAAATAACAATAAGGAGTTAAAGGAAATGAAAATGATATTCTGCCTTTAGGGGAGCTTACAGAAGAACCCCAAGAATCGAGGAATAGAGACTTTAAGCATATTCATCAGTTTAGCTCAAGGAAGTGTTCTAGGCAGTCTCAAAATGAAGATATTTTTAATAATCTGATTCTATCTTCTGATCCTGTTTTATCTACTATATGGAAACGTTGGATTTGCTACAAAACGTTAGCATTTGAAAATATTCATGAATTTAAAGATTTACTTTATCTTTTAGATATGGACTAATGTGATACCGATTATTTTACAAAATTACATTAATTTATAAAAAATAAATAAAGACTATTTTTATATAAAATGAATACTTGTTATTTTTTAGGGATAAAGAATAAAAGATTAATCGTAAGAAGTGGCTGTAAAAATTCATAAAAATTTAGGTAGTAAAACATGCCTAACAAATGTATGGAAGAAAATAATAGTACTAGGTAAATTCTCTAAAAGATGGTGAGTTTTCCCTAATTAATTTGTCACTTTAATTTAAAAAAAATGTTTTTTATTCATTTTTTGCGAAGATACAAATTTTTCAAATTGCAATAAAAATTTAATTTATGAATATTTTTGATGAAATTTTACAGTTAGGTAGATTTTTACTCAAAATCCAAAATTGAATAAAAATTTTCCGGAATTCCCAAAGAAGTTTTAAAAATCCCAAAAATTGGATTTTTTGTTTTTTTGCCATCCATACCAGGGGCGGGGTTATCGAAACCCGTTACAAAATGATTAAGAACATATTGGGTCATATAAAACAGGTCACTATAATTTGATATCGACTATGCGATTTGAAAATTTTTGCTCAAAATTGAATTTTCATAAAAAATAGGGTTATTTGAATGGACCTGGTCCCCTCGGTATCAAAATTTTTTAGGTTTTGTTTCATTTATCGTATTTTATGTAAAGTCAGCTTTCCAAAAAGTATAAATTCTATATACATCTTCTTAGAAACTTTTTAGATAACTTAAAATAAAAAAAATACTCTTTTCCCAAAAATTGGCACAAAATCGCCTTTTTTAATTTTTTTATATTAAAATGCCTATAACTTTGGACTCAGTCATGATTTTTACATAATTCTTTCACTGCTTGATATATAAACTTGTCGTTAAACGAATAAAAAGCGAATAAAAGATGGCGAAAATCGGGAATATTTGGAAATCGGGAATATTTTAATTTTCAAATGCGAATATTTCCTAAACTATAAGAGATAATTTACTGCTACGACATTTTTTATAGTGCTCGATGAGGAGCTTCTATAAAATCGGAACTCAAATGAAGAAATCGGATCGTTTTAAAAATTTAACATAGCCGAGGTGTCCTAATTTGAGGACCCCCGCCGGGCCCCTGGTTGGCCTATAAGGTCCAAATTCAAAACCTAAACACCTCTTTGTGCATACCAAATTTCATTAAAATCGGATTAACCGTTTAGAAGTTACCGAATTATTTCCCTCTTTTTTTCCTATACCAAAATATAATATATATGGCCCCACAATTTTATTCCCTTCACAACCAAACACTTTAATACTAATGCTGGTATGGTTTTTTTCAAATTCGTTAATATCTTTTAATTTTAAAGGAAATTCCAGTCCTTCAAAATTAATTAATTGATCTTCTACTTGTATGCAGTTAATATTAACTAGCTCGCTGCCCGCTACTTCGTTAGCGATACATTTTCGGTTTTAAATCAAGGAGTAATGATATATGTATATCTTTAATAGAAAATTTATATATTTTACCTCATAATGCACAGTGGGACAGAATCGAAATTTTTCGGAAATAAATCTGGCATTTCTAAACGGCTGATCCGATAAAATTTGGCGTGAGCGTAGCCAAGGAGTATTTGAGTTTAAGTTTTGAAGATGAACCCTGCAGATGGGACGGCGCTGTGGCGGCTCAAAGTAGGGTACCTACGACATGTAAAATTTTTAAACTCGTGCCATTTTTTGTTTTTCACCCAAATACAAAGATTTTTATATTTTCTGATAGCGCTCGACGAGGTCTTGAAAAAACATGCTTGGACATACTATTTATCTCTTATAATATCCGAGTTTAAAAATTTAGTGATACAAAATTTACCATACCTTGGTCCGCCTTTTTTCCATTAATTTTATGTTTACTATTCAGTGCCATTAAAATAGTGTTAACTCTTCGAAGCAACTCCTTGTCGATTCCAGTTATTTTTGAAGTAATTTCAAAATCACGAAAAAACCTTCTCGCCGTATTATCGTCATTTGTACTACTGCAACTTGGAAGTGGTTTGTCGATGTTTAATCCCATCTGAACTTTAAATTCTTCTTGGATTCTGCTTTTTTCCGCAGCTCTCAGTTCTTTCAATTCTTCATTATTTTTTGTTGATTTAGTATGATTCTCTAGCACACGTCTATATTTGAGGTCATATGCTATGTGTAAAAAGTAATCCAAAAATCGTATTCTGGCATGAAGTGGTGAAATTCCGAAAGACAGGACTTGTTCATTAATACTTCTGCTATTGTTTATATTTGAGAATTGCGACTTTTTCTCATTATATGTTGATCATCTCCCGAAAGAAGAAGTTTCTGTTATGGCATTGCTGACCTTTCCATCAATCATTGTAAAGCTGAGCTGATATGATACGTTAATAGAGAATTCCTTTATTTTTATGCAAATGGGCTCCAGTGCATTTATTTCATCTTTTAAATATTCCACTAAATCTTTTGTTGTTTTCTTTGACTCCTTTATATATTCAAATCCAATGAGTCTACAAAAATTTTTCGAACTCCATATATCTTCAAATGAATTTCCGATGCTTGACGATGATGTATTAAGGGAATATGAACGAATTCGTAATGGCACTAATGATGACATAAATACACTTTTGTAGTCTGCTAATGTCCGACTTCCACAAGCTTGTTTGTATTCTGGAAGTGCTGATAAACCGTCACATATCCACTTACACATTAAGACAACATCAGAGTTATGAATTTTCCTTTTGGTACTTATTTCAACTGAGACCCTATTGCTTCCTCTTCAGTAAAATAAATAAAAAATACTATATATAGTTTCTATATAATTTGAAATGTCTTTAATTCTTTCTGGCCTTTTTGAAGATACACTCCATAAAACGGAACACAACTCTTCGTACTTTAATATAATCTTTATTGTAGATTTATTAAATATGGTACTTAAAATCTGAGAAGTTTACTTGTATACCAATTCTTGTCATTTCCGATACAGGTATTCTAGAGTAAAACATGACAAATTGTCTACCTATTAACATTTAGAACTATACTATAACCCAAGAATTATAAAAATATAGATTACGCATTGCGCAGGTTTTTTGGTTTAAATCAACAGGTGTTCGATGTGCTACGTCACATCAGCAAATAAAGTGATTGACGTCTAAAAAAAATTTAAAAAATTAAAAACGTTACAAAAATTTGTAAAAATTTAAAAAAATAAAATACTTTAAATATGAAATGCGCTGTGAAAAATTGCAAAAGCACCACCAACTCCAAGGCGTGCGAAATTATTTTTATTTGTATTATGTATTTTATTTGTATCGAAATATTTTTTATTTTTCAAAAATGTCACTTTGTTTATGTTTTGCTTTTATTTTTCTCAAGATATGACGTACATGCGCAGAACGAACATTTTTTTACGTACTGAATGCGCAATCAATGTTTCTATAATTATTGACTATAACCTGTAATTCAGTCACTGATATTGCTTATTAGTGAATGAATCGAAATTATCATTACCTATATATTTTTACCTACATGATCATAAACGAAACAGAACGAAATGATCTGTCGAAAAAATTTAGGTAAAAAATAGGCAAACAAATAGAAAATAGGTGAATATAAGATTTAAATTTGTTCTGTCATATTTAATACTAAAATATGAAAAATATGAAATTAAAGGATACAGGTTTAAATGAACATATTTTTGAATGTAATTGAGATCTTGGCTTGAATTTTTTTGTAAAGGGTCGAGAATTTCCATATCTAACTAAAAATGATATTAAGGGATAAATATGGACTAAATTGTTGTAGCTATCTGCGACCCTTTAAAAATTTTGATATAAATCATAGTTTTAGAAATTAAACACAAACTCTTTATTTATGAACAAAACTCAATGAAATTTTCAACGCTTGTTAAATTTGTCATTTCAAATAAAAAATGCAAAACAAATTGAAAAGGTAAAAGGGCATCCCGCAATTCCCAAAAATAGGAATGAAAATCCCAAAAAATGGGATTTTTACGGTCCACATTTCTTTTGGAGTAAATATAAAACATATTGAGGTTTCTATAACTGCTTTCAGTTTTCTGATCCCAGCTTTGGGATTTTAGAACATGTCGCCCAAAGTTGAAGTTTTGATAAAAAGTAGGTCATATTCGGAAGGACGCAGTGGCAACATTTTCAAAAAATAGGACAAGTTTTTTACGCCAAAGCGTTCTGCGTAAAGATACCTTTTAGAAAACTATAAAATTGTTATACGTTCTTAAGGAAAATTTTATTTTATTAAGTAATAAAAGAGTTAAGACACATTTTTGGCAAAAAAAAACGGCAAAAATCTAAAACTTTTTGAATTTTTAAATTAAAAAAACGTATATTTTTGGATTTGTAAATGATATTGATCTGAAATTTTTTTGTATATTATTGGAAATTTTGTTGTCTAACTAATTACGCCCGGTATTCAAAAAAAAACGGACCAAGGTATGGTAAATTTTGTATCACTAAATTTTTAAATGCCTATCACTCGGATATTATAAGAGATAAGTAATATGTCCAAGCATGTTTTTCTCGTCGAGAGCTTTCAGAAAATAAATATTGTATTTGGGTAAAAAAATGGCACGAGTTTGAAAATTTGACATGTCGTAGGTACCCTACTTTGAGCAGCCACAGCGCCGTCCCTGGGGCATCTGCAGGGTTCATCTTCAAAACTTAAACTCGAATACTCCTTCTCTACGCTCACGCCAAATTTTATCCTGATCGGATCAGCCGTTTAGAAATACCAGATTTATTTCCAAAAAATTTCGATTCTGCCCCACTGTGTAATGTTTAAATTAATGGTTTGTTATAATGAGATTCGTCACCTCTGTTTTATTTTAAAGGACAATCATTTTGCTAGAGAAACGGACATTGAAAAAATTAAGCCATAAATTAATACTATTCTATTTTTATAAATATAATGACAATATCACCATGACTACGCTCTTTTGTTAGAAGAAGATGTATTAAATATGTTTTTCCTGTACCACCTAGGGTGTCAAAAAATATTAGTTCATCATTACCACATTCAATGCTGCTAATGATTTGGTCGTATACTTCTTGCTGATCATTTTTTAGAGAAGAATGCAGTAACCACCTCTTGTTGCAATTCAGTCACATTATAGTTTGTTTCTGCTAGATATTCTCTGTTAGCCACCACATTATTCAATCTTGATGCTTTTGGCATTCCATACTCCTCTAAATTTTGACCACCAATAGAAAGAACTGTGTCTTCAATCAAAACCAAACACCTTCATTGTTAAGATTGATTCGATCTCAATCATTCTCTTTATATCCTCCCAGAGTCTTGTTGCATTAGACAACTGGCAATTAACCAACATAATGGCAAAAAGATCATACAAACCTGCTTCTTCTAGTGCATTATTCTAATGTTTATCATCCTCTAGCAATCCTAAAGCCAAACAGGCAGAATGGAAAGTAGAATGCTCTACACCATTTACAGTCTTTAAGTCTACAAATAATGTAGGACATTTAACCGCATATAAAAGTAGTCTGAGGTAGAAGCACTCAGTATTGTTTGGATGAATTGTAAACACCCGTCCCAATACATCGTCTTTTTAAATATCTTCCCATCTCTCGATGCGTTTACCACGTTTTCTTCGTTCGAATTGATTGCTTTTTAGAACACAGTATGACGGAATTTGGCGAATTCATCAAATTTTCACAATTCGAAAAAAGTGTCGTTTGAGGAGGATTTTCTACTTGTTGTAATATGTTGCTGGAGTTAAAATACACACGCTGTCCGTTTTCTATATGAACTGCAAGATGATATTCGGGGGGATATCTTTCATGAATTGAGAATGCGAATATTCTCCAAACCGCTTCAGAGGAACTAATATAGCAACCTGATTCGAACATTTTTATTTCATCTTTATCATTTTCTAAAGCAAAAGCAGCTTAATCGCTTCCCTTATTTACATACTTGCAAATATATTTGATGGAATTTATGGAGTTGCAAATGTTAACATTAATGTGTGTTCTAAAAATGCGCAATAAAACTGGATTATATGGAACTACCCAACGGTTGTCAAGCACCATTTCTTTAATCCTGACAGTGAAGCCTTCATCTTCCGTGGATCATCTTCGATATTTCGGATAACTATCATCTTCTGTTTGTGTTTCATTTAATAGTGATCGAGGATAATGTTTGCTACATGCACCTTCCTTCATACATGGAAAATTGTTACTGAATGAGGTGAAATACTCTTGATGTAATATCGTGGAGGTCTTGGGGCTTCTGGAATGGCAGAATTGCATTTGCAATATCTTGTCATTTGGGGTTGCATGTAAAAGTGATAAATAAATCAGGTCGACCATAATGACGAACATATGTTATGGCATCTTGTGTTTTCTTATGCATATAGCGAGGACCACCTGTAAAAGTTGATGGAAGTACTACTACCCGTCCAATTTCTGCAGCATTAGTGTCTTGTCTTCCTACAGCGTCTCTTAACTGAACGTAATTTTCGGCCTCAATTTTTGCATACACATCAACTAAGAATTGACTAAAGAGGGAGCGGTAGCGAAAAATATAATCACATTCATTATCTCGAATCATCAAGCGATATGCCTAGCAGCTTGCTGCAGACACTGTCTTTTTAGGGATAGGAAGTTTTGTTATGGGGTCTCGTAAAGGAATTCTTGCACTAATTGTTCATTTTTCCAATATCTATAGTTTGGTCAATTTCATAGTATATTTCAGGATTGTATTCCATAGCACAATTTACTTTAATTCTCCATGGAAGCGACCGTTGTGTTTGGTATATTCTATGAGAATTTGGGCTGTTTTCTTATTATATCTCTTTTTAGAGGCTGACGCAACTGCCCTGTGTTGCCCTAGGTTAGGTTAGAAGGGCAGCCATTCAATCAAGGATGAGTGGCTCACATGGGTCCACCTAATTGCGGCCCCGTTGTGTTACCCTAGTGGTCGTAGGGGTACGCTTGACTATTACTCTCTACTTCCAGATTTAAACCAACCGGTTTGATTCACGAAGTTTAGGATATTCTTTAGGCATATCCCAGATAGCTCATCCAGACAAGATAAAGCAGCAAGGCCAAAACATTGTTCTCTGGTTTCATTGAAAGATGGGCAATAGCAGAGAAGATGAGGTATTGTTTCCTCTTCTTCCTCATTATTACAACTCCTACAGTAGTCGTTATATTCGAGACCCATTCTTCTGGCATGATTACCAATAGTACAGTGTCCCGTTATGACTGATATCAGCATTCTAATCTGTTCCCTGCGAAAGCTTAATAGCAAGCTTGACCTGGGAGCGTCATATAAGGGCCAAATTGACCTCGAATTGAGACAGGTGGTTTCACTGAACCATATGATTTGAGCCATTTCATATAGTTCGTTCTGAACCAGTAACTTACAGTTAGTAAGAGATACCAGTAAATGCGTCGATTTCATCTTCCCCTCTCATCGCACCATTTCTGGCAAGTTCGTCAGCTATACAGTTTCCCTGACAATTACTATGTCCAGGGACCCATATTAGCGTTATCCTAGAATGTCTCGCTATCTCGTTCAAAGATACTGAATTCCTATTTGGGATTCGGATGTGAAAGCGTCTATCGAAGTGAGGTTTCGCAACGCAATAGTCTACATTAAGATGCAAAGATTCGAAGTGTTTAATTATTCGTGAGTGCCCTATACCTCTACTACCGGACCACGAACCACACGCGTTTAGCCTGACTGCAGAATTAAGGGCCAGTTGAATCGCCATCAGGTCAGCTGGTAACCAGTTCATTATGGTTAGCAGGGCCTGCGTTGTCCTCATTGCTCCCGTGATTAAGATTGCAATATTTCGTAAGGTAAGTTCTACATGTCCCACTAGCGAGTGTAGAGCCGTTTCAACAGACTTGCCTTTGGTATAGGCATGTTGTGATTTGGAGATCAATTCCGTAGGGATAGTTAATCTCAGGTGTACATCAATGACTCTCTCAAGAGTTTTGAGAAGAAAAGACGCGAGACTGATTGGTCTGTAGTCCTTTGGTTTCGTATGTTTTTTAAAGGCCGGACGTTTTTTTTTTTACTCCGTGTTTTTGTCTTTTTAAACTAAATAAAAATTCGTTTTACACGTCATACGTTGTATCATATTAAACTACAAAAAAATCTCTACAAAATAGTATAATTATCTCCGTAAATCAAGAACGTTTTTTTTTTTAAACAATTTAATAGAATATATTGTAGAATTACTTGTTACAAATAAGTTCAAAAGGAATAGTTAAAAAGAAAAAAAAAACTCAAAACTCAAATAATAATAAATAAACAAGTGAAAACAAAACAAAAAGCGCAAACACACAATCTATACACTAAGCTTAATAAGTGGATAAGAAAAGAAAATAAACAAAACAAAAACAATGGAAAGTAATGCAAATAAAAGAGAAAACTCATCTCCTCTTGATAATGATGCAAAATGTTCGCGCCTTTGCCTCTCTCCTACTCGTCTTATGCATTTACTTGATAAACGTTTTGACAAACAATATCAACAGATAACTACCAAACTAGAATCCTCAATTAAAGATGCAGAAAATAGAATCATATCTCAAGTGAATGAGAAATTAAGAGAAATTGAAAACAAAATTAATAACACTGAAAATAGACTCTTAAATGAGATAGATAATCGTATTGTCGATATAATGAGTGAAATGCATATTGTAAATGAGAGAGTCACTGAACTCGAAACAGTGTATTCAGAAATTAAATTGCTTAAAACTGAAATAAAGACACTTAAATCTTAAATGCAAAAACAAGAAAATTTAACAGTTTCCTGTGATCTTCGCATTAATGGTATACCATTCAGAAATGATGAGAATCTTAATGGCATCTTTGATAACATATGTTATG
>NC_060952.1:53203866-53205227 GCF_022045245.1 Lucilia cuprina | reverse complement strand
ATATGGCTTAGCAGAAATGGAAGGATGAGCTTAAGAAATATAGGGTGTAAGTTATCTAATCCTACAGCGTTAGATTTAACCGACATACAACACGATACCACATCGGGAACTGTTATGCAATCAAATGCGAATTGACGTTGAGGTAACATAGTGGAGTTGTTGTAGAGTTGCCTGGTTGCAGAGTTATCAAAAGAAGGTGGTTTTAAATTGGTTTCATTAGTAAACTGCTGATTAAGATTTTCGATATCAACATCTTTGGCGACAGATGTTTTTTTAGGTCCAATACCAATTTCCTGTATTATTTGCCATCTTTTCTTGGAGTCAACTGCCGATTTAAATCGATTAGCGTAAAAGATTGATTTACATTTTCTTATGTGTTTATTTACAATTTGACGACATGTCGCGACAACGACGATATTCATCATGAAGTTCTATCGTGCGGAATCTTTTCCAACGTGCATATACTTCATTCCGTTTCTTAATTAGGCCTTTAACTGTGTTGTTAAACCAATTGAAGTTTGTTTTAATGGGTCGACTAGTACGAAGCGGAACGGTATTTTCAAATATTCTGTGTAAGTTTTCGTTTAGGAAATCAATCTGGTCATCTGGTGAGGTCATGTAGTATAAATCATTCCAGTTCGTAGTAAATACAAGATCACGTAATGTGTAAAGATCAGTGTTACGAAAATCACGATAAGTATGGGGACTACTGTTTTGTTGTAATCCAAAGTCATAACACAAAAATATAAGGTCATGTTTCGAAAAGCAGGATGCACTAATTTGATCAAACAAATGAACATTTTCCATATTGGTAACGATGAAAATATCACGTAGACTGGCGTTAGTAGCAGTAAAATGTGTAGGATTTTGGTTGTTAACTATGAATAATCCTATGCTCATTAATGAGTTTTTCAAACCAGAATTCACCAATGTATTCAAATTAAAATCACTGGCGATTATAACGTCGGCATATTGTATTGTTAATGATTCCAGAAGTTCTAGAAAATCATCGTAACAAATGTTTTTATTTGGTCGATATACACAGCCTAGGAGGAGTTTTTTATTGCAATTAGTGATTTCAATGAGTATATGTTCAATCTTATCATTCACTGCTGATTGGGTTATTCGTTTATATGTGATATGTTTTTTAATGTATATTGCAACACCGCCACCGCATGATAATCTGTCATTTCTTATTAATCTAAAGCCATTGACAGCAAAAAGACTATCTGGAAGTATTATATTGAACCATATTTCGGATATACAGATAACATCAACTTTCGAGTCCTCAAACATGTATTTAAATTCATCCATTTTGTTAACTAGGCTTTGGGCGTTTAAGTGGCATATATTAAGTCCAT
>NC_060952.1:53196508-53203766 GCF_022045245.1 Lucilia cuprina | reverse complement strand
TTTGGTTTTGATTGAAGACACAGTTCTTTCTATTGGTGGTCAAAATTTAGAGGAGTATGGAATGCCAAAAGCATCAAGATTGAATAATGTGGTGGCTAACAGAGAATACCTAGCAGAAACAAACTATAATGTGACTGAATTGCAACAAGAGGTGGTTACTGCACATTCTTTTCTAACAAATGATCAGCAAGAAGTATACGACCAAATCATTAGCAGCATTAAATGTGGTAATGATGAACTAATATTTTTTGACACCCTAGGTGGTACAGGAAAAACATATTTAATACATCTTCTTCTAACAAAAGAGCGTAGTCATGGTTATATTGTGTTGGCAGTAGTATCATCAGGTATTGCAGCTACACTACTAATCGGAGGAAAACCTGCCCATTCAACATTTAAAATTCCTCTCGATATACAGCAGTTAGAAACTCCAATATGTAATATCTCAAAGCAAAGTTGTATGGAATGAAAGTACAATGGCCCATAAATGTGGATTTGAAGCTGGAATTACTGTATTATTAGCTGGAGATTTTCGCCAAACTCTTCCAGTTGTGCCAAGAGGAACCAGAGCTGATGAAGTCAAAGCTTGCATTAAGTCATCGAATCTATGGCAGCATACATTAAAGCCTTCTCTCTATGGAAATATGCTCATCCATCTGAGAGGAAATAACTCTGCAATAAATAAATTTTCTGAAATACTATTAAAAATTGGTAACGGAAATTATCCTCAGGTTGAAGGTAAACTGATTATACCTTTAGAGCTTGGCGTAGTAGTAAATACATTGTCTGAGTTAATGGCTGAGATATACCCTGATATATGCAATATCAACAAAAAATCAAATGACTGGTTATGTGAACGTGCAATCTTAATACCCAAAAATGATAGAGCTGCAGCAATTAATGACAATTTGTTGAATTTATTTAATTCTCCTGAAATGGATTATAACTCAATAGACTCAGTTATACAAGCAGAAGATGCAATACACTATCCTGTAGAGTTCCTAAATTCTTTAAATCCACCAGGATTTCCAAATCATCAAATTAATTTAAAAATTGAAACTCCTATTATGCTGTTACGAAACTTACCCCTCCAAAACTTTGCAACGGAACACTTTTGCGTGTAAAAGCACTACATAAAAATGTTATAGAGGCAATCATTTTAACAGGCTGTGCTGAAGGAGATACAGTTTTTATTCCACGTATACCGCTCAAAACTTCCAATTATCCATTTGAATTTAAAAGACTACAGTTTCCGCTTAAAATATCATTCGTCCTTACAATAAATAAATCCCAAGGACAGACCTTAAAAGCCGCCGGTGTAGAGTGTTTTTCACATGGTCAATTTTATGTAGCATGCTCAAGAGTAAGTTCCTTTCATCTGACGGAAAAACCACTAACGTTGTATATAAAGAAGTTCTTCGTTAAAAGATTTCCTTTGTGTCTGTTGATCTTACCTCTCTCTTACCTCTGCCATTAACAATTTACCTATGCTGAAAATACTTTTAAAATAATTCAAAATATCTTTCCAATTACTACCACCAATTAATGTCTTAAACGAAATTCACAAGCCATTGTTAATAAATCCCTACAGTCAAACAAAAAATTCCAATACCGATTTTTTACCAAGTCAATTTCAATATCGAATTAGGTAATGTTACATCTGTCAAAAAAATAATAATAGTATTTCTAAAGGAAAAAATTCTAGCCTCCAATTACTCACTACCTTCTCCCAAAAACCACTAATGTGTCTACAAAGAAGTTCTTCGTTAGAAGATTTTCTTTATGTGTGGTGATCTAAACTTTGACGTTTACAACTTACCTATATTGAAAATATTTTTTAAGTATTAAAACAAATCTATATCAAAAGCCACGGTTAATGAATCCTAAAGCCAAATTGAATTGGTAAGGTTCTTTTTAATTTATAATGTAACAATAGATAATAAATATAAATAATTCTATAGGAACATCTCAATTACTCCCATCAAGTAATTAAAAAAGTAATCACTAGCACTATTGAATTATCATTTTGAAGGCGCATACATAAATATAATCGATTTTAATTCACAATCAAGTAACAAATCAATCAAATTAGAAGCCACTGTTTGTTAATGAAATATTACATTCAAAATAAATTATAAACCCATATTTTCTTTTGAGTGAAATTACAAATATATAAAGTAAGTGCTTAAAATATGTTATATTTATAAAAATAGAATAGTATTTATTTATGGCTTAATTTTTTCAATGTCCGTTTCTCTAGCAAACTGATTGTCCTTTAAAATAAAACAGAGGTGACGAATCTCATTATAACAAACCATTTTAAAAGGAATATACTATAACAAAAATGACTAAGTAATATTAGACAATGAAAACCCGTTGAAAAAAACATCATGCAATGCCTTAAAAAAATTATTTTTATGAAGATACAAGAATTCTCAATTTTCAAGTTTCATTTAAGTCAAACCTTTCTTATAAATGCAACAAATATCCATAAAAAAAAACTTCAAAAAATAAAAAGGTAATTTAATTATATCTAAATGTTATTAACTCGATCCATATATGATGCGATGATAAAATTAATTTAAACATTACACAGTGGGAGAGAATCGAAATTTTTTGTCTGGTATTTCTGGTATTTCTAACCGGCTGATCCGATCGGGATAAAATTTGGCGTGAGCGTAGCGAAGAAGTTTTGAAGATGAACCCTGCAGATGCCCCAGGGACGGCGCTGTGGCGGCTCAAAGTAGGGTACCTACGACATGTCAAATTTTCAAACTCTTGCCATTTTTTGTTTTTTACCCAAATACAATATATATTTTCTGAATGCGCTCGACGAGAAAAACATGCTTGGACATATTACTTATCTCTTATAATATCCGAGTGATAGGCATTTAAAAATTTAGTGATACAAAATTTACCATACCTTGGTCCGCTTTTTTTTAATACCGGGCGTAATTAGTTAGACAACAAAATTTCCAATAATATACAAAAAAATTTCAGATCAATATCATTTACAGATCCAAAAATATACGTTTTTTTTAATTTAAAAATTAAAAAATTTTTAGATTTTTGCCGTTTTTTTTTGCCAAAAATGTGTCCTTACTCTTTTATTAATAAAATAAAATTTTCTTTAAGAACATATAACAATTTTATTTTTTTCTAAAAGGTATATTTGCGCAGAACGCTTTGGCGTAAAAAACTTGTCCTTTTTTTGAAAATGTTGCCACTGCGTCCTTCCGAATATTTTTTATCAAAACTTCAACTTTGGGCGACATGTTCTAAAATCCCAAAACTGGGATCAGAAAACTGAAAGCATTTTTAGAAACCTCAATATGTTTTATATTTACTCCAAAAGTATTTTCCCAGCCCTGAAAGAAATGTGGAGCCTATGGGCAAAAAAGTAAAAAATCTCATTTTGGCTGTGTTTATACTTTTTTATCTGGTAAATTAAAAATTAAGCATACTATTTCAGGCTCTCAATAAAATAATTTACCATATAAGGAACTGTTTTTATAAATTTGTTTTATAATTCCAAAAAATAGTATATAAGGAAGCGGTTTTCAACAACATTGACCAGTTGTGCATCGAACGTCAAAGGGTATACATGGAGCGGGTACCTACCATGCCGTGAATAATTATGCAGAAAGTCAAAGCAGAAAAACCTAGGCAAAGCCTCGTATTATCTCGGACATTCAGATACGTCCACCCGCTCATGCTCAGTAATATTTAGATTTAAGATATTTCTTGCAATTAATTATAAGATTCATCGTACGCCGATAACCGAACTTGCCGAAACCTGATACTGAGTTAAGTCGTCTGCAGCAATAGCCCATTCCACCAAAAACCCGACCCAAGACGAAATATACCGAAATCCGAAGCTAGAAGCCGATATAACTGTCGAAACGTTACATCTTATCGTAGCTATTCACTCGTATTATTTATCTTTCAAATTGTATTTTAAAGAATAAAATTCATTAAAGAGATTGTTTAAGTTAACCCCCAGAAAAGGTAAATATATCGTGTTATTACTTAAGGTTTGTAGATCCGACCCTGGACGCGACTAAGTTACCTCAGCCGAAGACAAAAACACGTTATAATATTCCAAGGAGTTTTAGGAGCGACACTTCTTATATCCTATACAGTTTACCATCAACGATTTTACTGACCATTTGGGAGGAAGCCAATTTACCAAGGAACTATAATTCCAAGACTATAATCTCTTTTTTTTGTGTTTTCCATTGCGTTTTCCATGATATATTTTATTATATAAGCAATTTATTTTTCTCCTGTGGTGTTGCCACTTAATTCTTAAAAACTCGAATTTTTTCTCTACCGTTGCTATTTTTTGTTGTTATCTGGACGGACGTTAAAAAATAACAATTTAGTCTAGTTAATGGGAAATCATAACGTAGTTCTGCAGATGTATAACATAAAAATTTTTGCTAATTTATTTTTGGTGCTTTTTCGTTTTTCCAAAGGTACTTTTTCGTCAAGCATCGGAAATTCATTTGAAGGCCGTGGAAAGCGTCTGATTAGTCGTCCCATAGGGAAACAGACGCTATCAGACAGGGGGAGGGGTAGTTCTTAGTTTCGCGCTCAATGTAAACCCGTCTGGAATGGGTGACCCTACCAGGAATAGCCAACTTGTGATGGCCATTCTCTCCAGCATGGCTTTACAGATCATCGCGCTTAAGCATCTGCATCACGTCAAGATGACTACCCATCGCAGATGCTGTGTTGCCCTAGATTTTGCTTCTCTATGAGCTTCTGGATTGTTTTCCTGATATTTTGCCGTAACATCTTTTTACATCTCGCTAACGTGCAAAAATGTTTATGTTGAAAAAATTTTAACACGTTTCCATATTATTTTGCATATCCTACATTAAAAAAAAAAATAAATTAAAACGCGAAAATAGTTTGTTTGTTTGTTTATGTAAAGTGTAATTTATCATACATTTAAAAAATTTAATTTTACAATGAAGAGTATTATATAGCACCCAATACTAAACAAACCTTACCAACATAGAATATACTTCTGTAATTTCAGCCCTCAAACTGATCCCGTTCACTCTATCGTAATTTCAACAGACAAACACACAGACATTCGGATGGACATGGCTGTATAATCTTAATATTTAATGCTGAGAAAAATATTTCATACTAATTGTAGATACTCTTGTCATCATTTATATCTGAAAGAAATTAACATACATTTATTAATGTTACAAACGGAATGACATAATGGTGTGGAGTGTATCAAAAAACAGAAAAGATTTCTCATTGCTTTTGATTATTTGTATGATCATTTGGTTAGCGTAATAAAAGGTTATACACGGATTTTAAACTATAATAATTGTGTCAAATTTTTTGTTGTGATTTTGTAATTTTACACTCTATTGTGATATCAACAGACAGACAAAGAGACTGATGGACAGACAGTCGGACATGGCTAGAAAATATTAATATTTAATACTCGTTTTTATAAAGCTAAAAAACATATTTTATACTAATTTTAGATACTCTTGTTATCCTTTTATAGCTACCGTGATTTCAACTGACATACAGACAGAAGGACATGGCTAGATAATCCTTATATTTAATACTCATAATAATTAAGCTGAGAAAAATATTTTATACTAATTTAAGATACTTTTATATGTTTTTAAATGTTTTTTTTAAGAACAGAAAAGATTTATTTTTGCTTTTGATTAATTATATGATTATTTGTTTAGTGTAATAAAATGTTGAATGGGGAATTATTTAAAACTCTAATATATTGTATCAAAGTCAAATTTTTTGTTGTGATTTTATGATAAAATTTCTTATCATACAAAAAATTGCAGAGCATTATCAAAAAATTGCAGAGCATTATCGTTTCAGCATTTAAATGTTGAATAAATAGTATGCTTTTTGTGTAAGCCGAATGTTATTAACCCAGCACCAAATACTTAACAAACCTTACCAACGTAGAATATATTTCTGTAATTTCAGCCCTCTAGCTGATCTTGTTATTTCTATCATGATTTCAACAGACAGACGTACGGACATTGCTAGATTGCTGTATAATCCAATAAGGACCCAGAATATCCTCCTTTGTGGGTCAACGTCCAATATGTTACAAACGTAATGACAATATCAATACACCCTCATTTTTATGGTGGATATAAATCCAATGTACATATTGTATTGATTTGCCCATTTTCGAATTTCAATTTTATTAAAACTTACTTTTTTAATACTTGCTGGTAATCTTTTATTAAAGAAATTTTTGCATTTTGAAATCTGGATAAACATAATAAAATAACATTGCAAAGAGCTAAAATTTTCTAAATAACAAAAGTAAAATCACACATTCTAATTAAAAATAATGTAAATAAAAGAAAATTTATAGAAAAGGGCTGATATTTTTAGGATTATTTTAAAAAAATTGTTCACAAAATAAAATGCCAATTGAAATGGAGTTTTTCATTTCACTTACACATAAGTCGAGTTTTCTAATCTTCTGAAATTAAAAAAAAGTGTTGTATGTTTTATAAACCTATGATAAATTGTTATGAATAAGAAGTTGATACTATATAATCTGCATAAAAGAGAGAAAATTAGTTTAATTAAAAAAAAAACAAAATTTGTATAATGTTAGTAACAATTAGATTGTAGGTTTTTGTCTCTACTATAGTGTTACATAAATACTTTTATTTATAATTTATTTGGAATTCACCATTTTTTGAGTAAAGTGAAAGTATGTAGTCTAAATGATTAGGCTCAAACTGAAATTAGATAACTTGGGTTCAAATCATTGATGTAAGGGCATTTTTATTCAAACATTTTTATAAATATTATCAGTATTTACAGCATAAAAATACCAAAAAGAAGTGGTGGATGGATACAGTTTTTAAATTTTTACTGTTTACCACTGAAGATTTAAACCAGATCCAGTTCATTTTAAAATATCTGGAATACTTTTTTATTTTTGACGCTCAAAAGTTTATTAAAAAATATATTTAAAAAAAGTACCAATTTTAGTCATTTTTTTCACCTTTCATTGCTCGAATTTTAAAAAAGTATCGAAAGGATTTCTAAAACCCTTTAAGTTAAATAGGATTCATTGAAATTTTAATTTGCGTGGTTATTTGTTTAAAAGATGTGGGCTGTAAAATAATGATATATTGGATAAGTTTTTATCCTGTTAGCTCAGGGTTATTAAAAAGGATATACTTATTTCGAATTTTATTCATATTTTTGCTTCTTTAGGAGATAT
>NC_060952.1:53194211-53196408 GCF_022045245.1 Lucilia cuprina | reverse complement strand
ATCCCACTCAACACTTAACCCCAACACATATTCGTGAACTTCTTGCTAAAAGCTATGTAATACCAAAACTCTTATACGGTTGTGAAATTTTTGCGTATAGCGATACTGAAAGCGCTAATAGGATAAATGTTGCGTATAATGCTGTTCTCCGTTATGTATACTGCCTAAAAAGATATGAAGGTACGTCTACTTACTCTAAATCATTATACGGTGTTAATATAAATGACCTGATGAATATCAGATCTCTGAGTCTATTGCATAAAGTCATTTACACTAAGGAACCAATCTATCTGTTCAATCGTCTTAGATTTGCAAGATCGAACCGAGGACTGAAACTGATCTTACCAAGGCATCGTTCTTTAATCTCAAATTGGCAGTTCTTAATAAGCTCTACTCGTCTTTGGAACTCTCTACCCTCTAATATCCAAGCCATTCGCAATGCAATGCTATTTAAACGTAAATTGATAGAGTTTTTTAGTTAAACTTTTTTCTTCATTCATACTAACTATTATTACACTTTATATTTATGCCTCTTGTACCTAACCTAATAATACTAATAATTTTATTTTATTTTTGTTGTCTTAAATAATTATTTACCTTATATATGTTTTGTATTATTAATATTATTATTGTAAACATTTACACCATATGGTCATTAACTTTGTAATATCACATACTGTAATTTATAAGATTCTATATCTTGTTGTATGTGACATCGAAATAAATAAATAAATAAATAAATAAATAAAATAAATAAATGTGATGTCTTTCCCCCTTTAGGAATAAAGACTACATTATATCTCATCCACATATGAGGGATGTATAGTAACCTAAGGCATGCCTTATAGATAGACAGCAGCCATGGAATGACGAGATCTTCGTTCTTTTGAAGATCCGCAGGTATAATACCATCATTCTCTGCAGGACATAGTCCAGTTACCACAGGGCTTTTGAATATAGCTCGGGACAACATGTGAAGTAGACAGAATTTTGCGAAGTCGATTGGTCTCGGAAGAACCTTCAACATTTGTGCAGAAGTCCCTCCACGCCTTCCGCTTCGAATTTCTAGTCAAGTTTTTAAAACGATTCACTGAGGTCTTATAGGGTATCCAGTTATTGGTCCTTTTTGCCTCATTGAACAGTTTACGACATACTTTTCTAGCGTTTGCTATTTCTGTGTTCCACCATGAGGGTTTGGATTTTCCTCTCTTGATGGAAGGTTTACAGGCAGTTGTAGTCGCCATACGAAAGCATCCGTTAGGGTGTGAACTGCTGCATTAATGTCCTCAGTACTTTCTAGAGTAGGGAGAGAAATTAGAGACGAGGAAAGTAGGTTGTGTTGAACTTCCCAGTTCGTCTTCCTTCTATTTAGAATACTATTCATATTCCCTTTTATATTACCAATCATAAAGTCTATATATCGATGGTCTAACAAAGAACAGTCATTAGATACGGTCCAATGCGTGATACATTCGCGGTGCTTAGCACTCACGAGAGTAATGTCTAGTACCTCTCTTCTGTTAGATACAATGAAAGTGGGTTCTGAACCCCTATTTACTACTTCCAAATTTCTACTAATAATGAAATTGAAAAGTTGCTCACCTCTTGTGTTGGTGTCACTACTACCCCAGATACTGTGGTGCGAATTAGCGTCAGCATAAATGGCGACAGGGATGTTGTGCATATTCGCCTTGTCTACCAATCTTCGGACATTGTTGTTGGGAGGACAATCCCCGTGATCGTGGGTCATATAGCTTGAAACCAGCCATGTAGTTGTGCCGCCATGTTCTAGTGCGGCTGCAACCGTATCTTCATCACTGAAATCAGATAAGATGAAGATATGAAGAGAGCTCTTGGACAGAATACAGGACCTTACTTTACCTGAACTTTTAACATACAGGATTTTATAGTCCTTATGTTGTAGTCCGGAAACCCGATCCTGGTGGATCCATGGTTCTTGGACCATTATAAGCTCCTCCCCTCTCTGCGTCACTCGGAGGAGCAATGCAGCTGATGCTGCTTTAGAGTGGGGTAACAACATCGGCGTTGGCGATCTCCTGGGATAGACCCAGAAGGTCGTCATCGTCGACCTCCTCATCCTTCCGAGTAGAGAGTTTGCTCATCAATTCTGAGACTGACTGAGCATCATCTCTGTCGGAGGGATCAGAGGTTGTGTTGCTAACCGTGCCTTCTGTTG
>NC_060952.1:53192441-53194111 GCF_022045245.1 Lucilia cuprina | reverse complement strand
ATTCGTTTTGTTGGCTAAATAGAAACAGTTTTTGCTGAAAAATAATTAAATACATTTTATATACAAAAATATATTCGGTTCCAGTACATAATATAAAGGTACACCAATTTTTTGTCGCTCTCAAGATTGAGGTACATATGTATATAATGTTAATACATAAAAGCGTGTATATAAACATTTTGGCGTTGGTTACAGTGCTCTACGATATATAGTGTCATCCATTTTGTAAAATGTTTTTGGCTCATCTAACCTTACTTATTGAAAATTTATGATGACTCTGGGAGGTTAAGAATTAAAAGAACGTAATTTTAAAACAATAAAAAAACACGGCTTGATGAGGTGTAATTATCAAATGCGCTTTATTAATTCAAAATTGTTGTTTATATACTAATTTACATATTGATTTATGTTTGTTAACTAAAGTCGGTTTTGCCTACTAAGCATAAGTGTGTTTTGTTTCCGTTCTTAAATTGGGTACAAAACAAACTTATGTGGATTTTTGCATTTTATTAAAAAACAATAATTTCACAATTTTAATAATTGTTGAAAAGCAATTTTAAATAAAATAATTATTAGGAAAAATGTCTGTAAATAAATTTGGTAACAAATTTATTTATAAAAATAAAATGTAATGCAAAAAATAAAAAGTTGCAATGTAAGTAGTTATTTATATAATGTTGGCTCGTGTTAGGGGAATAATGGGAGACATTGTAACACCCCCACAGGCATAAAATAATTATTATATCAATACTAAAACTTATAGTTTTTGTTTTCTTATCATGATACAGTATATTGTTTAGGTTTTCTTCATACTTTATTTGTTTAATATATATTGTTTCTAGCTTCAAATCATTAATAGTTACATTTTCATTACTTCTAATTTTCGTTATAATGTTTGGAAGGATTATTTTATCTTTGATTCTTAAATTAACGTTAGTAAAATTTTTGTTTTTAGTTATTATATTACAATTCTCAAATTTTATCAAAAAGGTTCCTTTTATTTGTAGTTTATTGTTGTTATTACAGTTATGGTTAACATTTTGTTCATAATTTTTAAATATTAATAATCCTGGAAGTATTTCTGTTACATCTTCGTTTTCAAAATTTTTCATTGAACAATTTGCCTCTTTAAATTCTAAAATATTCTGTATACGCTTATTTTCAATTCTTATCAAAATTTTCTCCAAATTATCTTTAAAAATTGATTGATAAATATTCTTGTTATGATCAATAAGTACTGTATATGTTTCTAAAGCTAGTGTTTTACTTTTAGGATCTGGAATCGGTTCGAAAGTTATTTTACTAAGTGTGTTCTGTGAATATAATGGTATCTTAAAAATTAATAATATATTTCCATCATAATTAATAATATGATTACGTAAAAGTGCTATATCATTATTAATTTGGTAAATGTGTTGCATGAACAATATTTCGTCCTCTAATGTTGCTATTTTATTTTGAAAAATGTTCTTAAATTGGTTTAAGTATTTTCCCACGTGAATTTGTTGTATGTTGTTGTAACAGCTTAAACTATACAATTTTAATCCGGCGGTTCTGTATTCAGGTCCAAGCCAAGAAATTGGGCTACTTCAATGGGGTTAGTCCATAAATCCATTGGGCTAAGTGAAGTAGGGTGGGCTGGACAGTTGAATATGTGGTGGGTATCATGG
>NC_060952.1:53126003-53192341 GCF_022045245.1 Lucilia cuprina | reverse complement strand
CATGCAATAAGTCTCCAAATAAATAAATTGCATTTATATGAGCAACAACAATACGCTTGTAATAAGAATTGGAGTGAGAAACAAATTATAAAAAACTAACGGGTCATTACCAAAAATAAGTACAGTGGTTAGTATGAGCAAAAAATAATAACAAATTACAACAGTGAGCAACAGTGAGCCAAAAATATGAATAAATTTAAATACAATAAAAAATGGAAAATTTAAACAAAACAAAATAATATTGTTAGTAATTATTATACGGTGACCTAACTATCTCGTTGTTTGAAACAATATAATATTCAAGTGTCTTGACAATTTATAAAACATTTTATATGCTCAATTGTGGTAATAAAGTGATATCTTTTGTAACTGCAGAACACACTGTTAAAGGTCGAGTATTCATTTAACGTTGTGTGTAATTGATTAATAATTTGATTGTTTTTATCACCTTCTTAATTGATTTTTAACAAATTATATACCAAACAATTTTATTCATTTTATTAATAAATTAATAAAAAATAAAAATGAATGTGTTTTTGTTTGTATGTTTGAACGCTATAGACTACTAAACGGCTGAACCGATTTTCTTGAAATTTTCATAGCGAATTCCAGTATAGGTAATAGGCTACTTCTTATTTGGAAATTTAAAGTGGGCGAGGAGCTACGCCCACATTATGAAAATTTACAAAAATTCGTTTCGGCACCTCCCTCCTCAAATTTTGACGGAGCCACTTTAGTGTCAATATGATTATTTAGGAGAAAATGTGGGCGGACTAGCGTTAGGGGGCGTTGCACCTCCCATATAAATTTAATACAAAAATTTGTTTGTCTTGGAAACTGTTAAAGTTAGAATCTTAAAAATTTTCACGAATAATTTTAACATTTATGTAAACATTTTGGGCATTAAATTGGCGGACTACCTATGAGAGGAGCGGCACCTCCCATATTAATTAAATACAAAAGTTCGTTTATCTGGGAAACTAATACAACTAAATTCTTAAAATTTTGCACATTTTTAAGAAAAAAGAGCGGACTTTCATCTGGGGGTCTTGGAGCCCCCACATAAAGAAAATAGAAAAATTTGTATATCTGAGAATCTATTAGAGCTAGAATCTTTAAATCTTAAAGTGCAGATTTTCATTTGGGGAGCTTGAATCCCCACATAATTTAAATAGAAAAAATCGTATATCTAAGAAACTATTAGAGCTAGAATCTTTAAATTTTATGTGAATAACTTTGACATTCATGTGAACATTTAGAAAATAAGGGGCGGACTTTCAGTGGGGGCTTGGCTACCAAAAACAAAAAATATTGTATATCCCAAGGCATAAGAATATGAATTATTTATTAGCATAAAAGTATATATTAAATTTTAGCAATTAAGTAATAAATAGATCATTAGTGTATTATTTTAGAATTTAAACCTTTAAGAAACATTTACAATTTAGTAACTAAATAAATTATTTTATGTATTTAATTTCGATTGGGGTAGCGAAGCTCACCGGATATTAGCTAGTAAATTAATAAAAAAATAAATTTTATTTATATAAAATATTTAATTTACACAATTAATGAATTAATCAATGTTAAATCGTGTCTAAAATATTGACATTAATTGTTCTGTTTAATTCGTTATTTGGAAAAAAATACATTTTTATACCCTCCACCTGTGTCTGTGTAAAACACGCTCACGATAAAACGAAGCAATAGAATTTAACCAAATTCACCCAAAATGTCCTAAGTTGTTTGGTATTGAAAATGGGCAAAATCGGTTCACATCGGGAAAAGTTATGAATCAAAATTTGAAACAACCTCGGAAAAATAAGCATTTTTTACACATTCTGATGTAATTTTCTCGAAAACTATGCAAGATAATTCCATAAAAATCGGTATAAATTCGTTTCCACACAATCTCTACGTAATTTTTGCGTAAAATCGCTAGAATTGGTCCACAATTTCATACAAAAGTACATATTCGCGGAAATTTGGTTTTTTGTTAATAACTTCCGTCGTAATGTCGATATTTTCACAAAATTTTAGAAATTAAAATTTTATGACAATAGAATTTATCCAGACGAAAAATTTTTTGGATGGGCCATAATTGGTCATAGCTCCCATACAAGGTCCCCTTCCGAAAATCACTTAAACGGACATAACTCATTACTAAATTAAGATATCGATATAAAATTTGGTACAAATATTGCTTTTATATACAGAAATATAACCATGAAGTTTCTTTGGATCGGTCCATAATTGGTCATAGCTCCCATACAAGGTCCTCTCCCGAAAATCTCTTAAACACGCATAACTCATTACTAAAGATATATAAAGATATAAAAGTTGGTACAAGTATTGCTGTTACATGCAGAAATATTACAATGAAAGTTTTTTTGGATCGGTCCATAATTGGTCATAGCTCCCATACAAGGTCCCCTCCCGAAAATCACTTAAACGTACATAATTCATTACTAAATTAATATATCCATATAAAATTTGGTGCAAACATTGTTCTTACATAATGAAATATTACCACGAAATCTTTTTCCGATCGGTCCATAATTGGTCATAGCTCCTATACAAGATCCTCTTTCGAAAAACACTTAAACACGTATAACTCATTACTTAATTAAGTTATCCACATAAAGTTTGGCACAAGTGTTGCTCATATACAGAGAAATAATATTGTGAAATGTTTTTCCAATCGGTCCATAAGTGATCAATGTTCCCTTCCGAAAATCAGAAAAAAACGCACATAACTCATAACCAAATATTTATATCCACACATTTCGCAAAAATATTGCTCTTATATACATAAATTCACTATAAAATTGTTTTACGACCGGTCCATATTTGGTCATAGCTCTCATACTAGGTCCAGAAATTCATTTAGATTCACAATATTTATAACCAAGTAATGATATAGATATAGAATTCTGAAATTTTGTCTTTATGTACATAATTGGACATAGCTTCCATACAAAGTAATTTTACGAAAACCTCTTAAACGCACATTACTTATCACCAAATTAAGCTATTGATACATAATTTGGCAAAAATATTAGTTTTGTATACTTCTATTTCTCCTATACTAAGTCCAGCCCCTAAACAAAATTTTGTGTAGAATAAAATTATATATGTATTTGTATTTTGAAAATCTCTAAATCTTTCACAAACATACATGCATGCAAATTACTAAATTTATAATGTTCAATACATCTTGGAATTGTAATAGATTTAACTTTTGGGATTTTTTCTATTAAAGACATGAGAAAACTTATTTCTACAAATATTTGATCAATTAGAAAAGTCATAATATAGAAGTAGCTGAAGGAGGGTATTTAAGATTCGGCACAGCCGAATATAGCATTCTAACCTGTCTTTACTTTTTTTTACAAATTTGGCAATTGATATAATCATTTTAATTATAGGTGCAAAACTTGATACAATTATTTTGATAATTGAAACTTATTTTCAGTTTTTTTCTGTGTAGATATGTACTCTGTATAATTACTAGAGTATTCAAAAAACCGGGTTTTTTTAACATTCAAAAACCGACCGGTATCGAACCTGTTTTAAGTACAAGATTAAACTTCGCAGTGTTGCATTATAAAACAACAAAAAACGTCACCGTTTGTAATCAAATAATGCATCTATATATATCAAAATGAATGTGTGTTTGTTTGTATGTTTGTTTGGACTTTATGGACGATTTTTTTCTCTTCTGTATGTCTGGAAGGAACTATTTGGAATTTCAAGTAGGCAAAGTGCCTACTTTGACATCCATAAGAATATTTGTGGACAAAATGGGCGGAATAGCTACAGGGGGCCCCTTACATATTAAGAAAATATTAAATCAGTATATTTGAGAAAATATAACAGAGTTCTCAAATTTTATCGGAGCCCCTTTAGTGTCAATTAGAGCATTAGGGGGCATGGCACACCCATATAAATTAAATATAAAAATTTGTTTATCTTGGAAATTATTAGAGTTAGAATAAAATTATTTACCAGGTACCTTAACATCCATGTAAACATTTTGTGTAATAAATTGACGGACTATCAATGGAGGGAGCGGCAGTTCCCACATCTATATATGTATATCAAAATGAATGTGTGTTTTTTGTATGTTTTCACAGTGTATTTGTATTTATCTTAATAATCGTTTGCTTAAATTTAATTTCGATTTTTATACCCTTCACTTTCGTGAGAAGGGTATAAGTTTGTCATTCCGTTTGTAATTTCTATAATATAATTTTCCGACCTTATAAAGTATATATATTCTAAATCCTTATAGATAGCGGAGTTGATTAAGCCATGTCCGTCTGTCTGTCTGTTGAAATCAGTTTTTAGAGGACCCCAGATATCGGCGAGATCCGAATCTTCAATAATTCTGTTAGACATGCTTTCGAGAAGATCACTATTTAAAATCAGCAAAATCGGAGATATGAGCAAAAATCCGAGACAACCTCTGAAAATTTTATCAAAAAATGTCATATTTATTCATGCTTTGTTAAATAAGCAACAACACTGTATATTAGGAAACGATGTACAGGTGTGTAGATGTACGTATATGGTTTTATTCATCTGTGTGTTTTTGTTTTGTGAATTCTCTTCGTATATTTGAATGTAGGTTGGTTTTATTGCGTTGTTTATTTTGTTTTTCTGTGTTTTTCGTTATGTATGTTTAGTTAGATGTCTGTTGGTTTTGAAGCCTTCCGTATTTTGTTTTTTATTTCGTTTAGCGTTGTTGTTCATTTTGTTTTGCTTTTGGTGTAATAATAATGTATTGGGGAAAAATTTATAAAACTAATATGTTTAAAATAAACTATGGTGAAGGGTATATATGATTCGGCACAGCCGAATATAGCACTCTTACTGGTTATAAATATTTTTGTTTGGGTTTATAATGAGTTTGTTTGATTTTCACACAGAAGGAAAATATTTTCTAACAAACACTTTATTGAAATAAATTTAATTTTCAGTAAAATTTTTTACTGATTCAATAAATGTTTTTGTTTGATTTTTTGTCAGCATATGGAATAAACAATAAAATAAGTTTTTGAATGTACTGAAATTAATTGATGTAATTCTTATTTGGTTTATAACATTTATATATAAGAGTTTCAGTTTTCACAGTACAAAATAGAAGTTTCTAGAACGTGAAATAAAATTGTTGTAACCCAGCAAAAACTGTAATAGTTCCACAACTAGTTCTAGAACGCATGATTATAGCTCGAACTCGTTATACTTTGGCGTTAAGACCAATGATTTTTGCTTGAAATTGTTCTGAGGAAGCGTTATGGAGTCGACACTCGTTCTTTGGAACGATTCCGGAACTAGTTCTTTAATTACGTATACTTTTATTTTAAAAATAATTCATTTTTTCAGCGTTTTTTGCTCGAATTTTTTAAAATTAAGTCTATTTTGAGAAACTGTTGAGAAACTTATTATTATTATTATTATTATTATTTTTATTATTATTATTATTATTATTGTTATTATTATTATTATTATTATTATTGTACCAAATTTTTTAGAAAACTTACTTATAATTATCTTACATAAAATTTATCTGTTAAACTATTTCTTGAACAGGATATAAGAAACCAGCAGCTAACTTCCCCGTCCCCCGGTACAATTCAATTAGGGTATCTTTAATTCCTTATAGTTCACTTTTATGCAGAAATAAAGATATGAATGCGTTTTTGCGATTTCAATAAAAATATGATTATGAATTTTTAATTTTTTTTTTAAATTTTTCCAACTGAGTCTAAGAAGTTATTTCGGAACTAGTATGTGTTCCATTGAACTAGTGTAATATCAATGTATAACTATTGTCAAAGAACTAGTTCCTTGAAAACTTTTTAGAAGTATTTTAGAACCATAACAATGTTCCGGGGTACGGGTTCCGGTATTAGTTGCGACATCACTAGTTCCAAGGTTGTTATTTAAGAATCTGAAGTTGTTCTCTTTGCATTTCTTCTAGAACTAGTTGTTTTTAGAACAAGTTATAAAATTACTTTTATACTTTTTTACAAATTTTAATTTTATAAAATTAGTAAAATTTTTCTTAAAATTCAATATATATTTTTTAACAAATTTTTATGGATTAAAAAAGAAATTTTTTGTATTATTATTGTCAAAATACAATAAATTATTTATATGTTTCAGATAAAAAAAAAATTGCTTGAATTCAGTGCAAATAACTTGCGTTATTGTTTTAGTAAAATAATTGTCTGGAAATGTTACAAATATTTGTTAATGTTTTTCGTAAATCAATTTTAATATGAAAAATTTCGAAATTTTTTTCAATAAAGAATTTACGAATTTGAGTACTTGATTTTACGAATTTCGTGATAGGTCCTATTTTAGTAAAAAATGTTTGTTTGATTTTGAATTTTTTCTGTGCAGTAATAGGCTACTTTTTATTTTGAAATTTCAAGTGGGCGAGGACCCACGCCCATACTTAGAAAATATATAATCCGTATATTTGATATAGTAGAGTCAGTCAGAGCCCTCAAATATTGTCGGAGCCACTTTAGTGTCAATATGATTATTTAGGATAAAAAGTGCGACTAGCATTAGGGGGCGTTACACCTCCATTACAAATTAAATACAAAAATTCGTTAATCTTGGAAACTATTACAGTTCGAATTTTATTTTGCACGAACAACTTTAAAATTGTCGGATTCCCATTAGGGGAGCGGCACCTCTCATATTAATTAAATAGAAATTTTTTTATCTGGGAAACTAAAGGGCCAAATAGACTACACAAGCAGCTTGACAAACGTACTAGTATTTTACGTTTGTGCAAGCCTGTTGTGTGGTGTATGAGGGTGTTTCGTGTTTGTACAAATGCTTGCCGTTTGCTTTTACAACAATTAAAAAAATTGGATTTTTACACAAACATATTGAATTTTTGTCAAACCGTTTGTATTGTTTATATTCATAAATAAATTTGTATAATTTCGAAGAAAAATTTACCTGTATCTTTGCAAGTCCACAAAAACGTAAAAAATCGGTGTTTGTACTAACAATGTTTGTGTAGTGTGTGTTGAAATGAAAAAAGTATGTTTGTCAAGCCGCTTGTGTAGTCTATTTGGGCCTTAATGCAACTAAATTCTTAAAAATTTTCACAAAGAACTTTAATATTCATCTGAACATTTTTAAGGAGAGTGTAACGGGCGGACTTCCAATGGGGTACTTGGTACCTCCCATATGAATTAAACACAAAATTTCGTTTATCTGTGAAACTAAAAGCACTAGATTCTTCATGTTTCGCACAAATTACTTTAATATATATCTGAAAATTTTTGAGGGAGAAGGGCGGACTTTCATCTGGGGAGCTTGGAGCCCCCGCATGCATTAAATAAACAAATTCGTATATCTGAGAACCTATTAGAGCTAGAATCTTCAAATTTTACTTCAAGAATTTTGCCATTCATCTTAACATTTAGAGTATAACCAGCGCACTCTTATTGCGGACTTGACATCTCTCATATGAATAAAATACAAAATGTTGTTTATCTAGGAAAATATAGAACTAGAAACATCATTCATCTGAACATTTTGGAGGCAAAAAAATGACTCTAATCTGGTGAGCGTGAAGCCCCCTCATGAATTAAATAAAAATTTCGTATATCTTGAAAACTGTTAGATTATTTAAAATGTTTATAGATAGATAGATAGATAGATAGATAGATAGATAGATAGATAGATAGATAGATAGATAGATAGATAGATAGATAGATAGATAGATAGATAGATAGATAGATAGATAGATAGATAGATAGATAGATAGATAGATAGATAGATAGATAGATAGATAGATAGATAGATAGATAGATAGATAGATAGATAGATAGATAGATAGATAGATAGATAGATAGATAGATAGATAGATAGATAGATAGATAGATAGATATATAATAGTATACGGGTAATATGGGTATATAGTGTTTAGTGTATAGTGTTAATCAAGTTTTATTAAATGAAATGTGTTTAATTTTTTTCTTTATAATATAAAACCATATACATTACATAAATGTGTTATAAATATTGAATTCCTTGTTAATATATAACAATTTATAAAATAAAATAGGAAAAAAAATATTCGAAAATGGTTTTTAGTTTATAGACTTCGTCGCTGGGCCGAAAAACACTTATTTTGTGTCCGGTAAGATTGTTTACAGTTCTCACATTTCTCGGATGAACATATCTTGGGCTGTCAAACATGTCCAAGTTAGAAAATTATATGAATCTTTGAACGGCAGTAACGTTCTAAAGAAGATGATTTATATGTATTTAGATAATTTAAGTATTGGATGTTTTATTTCTAATTTACTAAAATATGTCCCCTACTATATGTGTGGCAACGTTTTTCTTTATTTGTTTACAAAAAATAAATTTCAATAATTCTTATTTACGTCAAAAAACTTTTCATTGAGTGAGAACGGAGTTACCTTGTTTTCTTTATACCATGTTTGCTCTTATATTGAATTCTAGCAAACATTTAACTGCTTCTCTAAAACTAAAATTTATAAAAAATTATTAATATATTATAACAACACGCAAAATTTATTTCTCATTTCATTTTGCACTGCTGGAACTGAAATCCTTATACATTAAATGTTATAAACTACATATGAATTATATCAATTCATTTAAAAACATTACAAAACTTAAAAAAACTCTAACAAAATTTTACTAAAAATAATATTTATTTTAATAAAGATTATATTATAATATAAAACCAGATAAAACAAGTATGAATGTGTAGTCGGGCATAGCCGATCATATGATACCCTACACCAATCAGTATGTTAAAAATGGGGATTATTAAAAAAAAGCATTCGATTTTTTTGACTTTATTCAAAAATTTTTATACTAGTTTTTTGGCAAAAAAAATTGTTGATATAGGAATTCGCATCTACTTCAAAGTTATTTATGTAGAACTTGAAAGTGTTATTAGCGTTTTTAAGTGAATTTTGACCCTTAAGTCATTTTCTGAAGGAAGTTTGTATGGGGGGGCTAGGGTCAAATGAGGCCCGATCATTACAAAAATTGGTAATGTCATTAAATGTTCTATAAAACTAAGTTTTGCCGACTTTTGTTGACATAATAGAACATATAACTTAATTATGAGCCCAAAGACCCTATTCGGGGGAACGGTTGTATAGGGGCTAGGCGAAATAATGGACCGATTTTATCCATTTTCAATAGGCATCGTCCTTGCGCCAAAAAAAGAGTGTGCGCCAAATTTCATCCCCACTTAAGTGGTGTAGGGTAAAAATATTTACAAAAATCGAAAAATAAAGATTGTTAGAAAAAATGTGCATATATGTAAATTAGAGTGCTCCAAGCTTGTATGAAGGAAAAAATTTTATCCTACAGGCCGTCCCCCCACTAGAATTGTTCTATGGGTTATAAAAATAAGTCGTGCAAAAAATTAAAATCAATAGAATTACGTTAACTGGTGCCGCAATGGCTCTAAAGTTTGAAGATGCATTTGCAAGGAGAAAATATGCAATATGCACAGAATTAGCGTTACAAAAAGATAAAATACACAAAAATTGGTTGAAAAATGTAAAAGTTATTAAAAATTCCCCAGGCCATTATTGTGTCTCAGAGCACTTGAATTCGAAATGTGATAAGAAAATAAACATATTTTTAAAAATATTCTAATAAAACAATTGTATTACTTAAAATACATCTGCAGTTTTTGTCCTTATAGAATAACGTAAACCTGTTCTCAGCTATAGTCGAAAAATTTTGATATTTTTAACGGTCGTTTCAAAATTCAAATTTTAGTTTTTTTGATATTTTGTTAAACAAATTTCAATATTTTAGGAAGAACTCATAGGGATTTATGGACAACAGATTAGGGTTTAAAACAGTAAAAAAATTAGGTCAATACCTCTTATAGTTTGCCTGTACCTGCAATTTGAATTCAGCGGATTTCGAAAAAAAAAATTTTTATGTAATATTTTGAAAAATTAGCCTTTTTATTATATGATTGTGTATTTTAAATGGAACCTTTTGTAAATTTATTAGTCCACATATTTCTAAATAAAAATCAAGAGTTTCAATTTGGACGCCATTAACCCATAAACTTTAAAGGTCAAATTTTGTAAATTTTTTAATGGCGTCCAAATTGCACGAAACTCTTGATTTTTATTCAGGAATATGTGGACTAATAAATTTACAAAAGGTTCCATTTAAAATACACAACAATATAATCAAAAGGCTAATTTTGCAAAATATTACATAAAAATGGGTTTTTCTCGAAATCCGCTGAATTCAAATTGCAGGTACAGGCAAACTATAAGAGGTATTGACCTATTTTTTTACTGTTTTATTCCCTAATCTGTTGTCTATAAATCCCTTTGAGTTCTTTCAAAAATATTGAAATTTGTTTAACAAAGTATCAAACAACTAAAATTTGAATTTTGAAACGACCGTTAAAAATATCAAAATTTTTCGACCATAGCTGAGAACAGGTTTACGTTATTCTATAAGGACAAAAACTCATATTCAAGTAACTACAGATGTATTTTAAGTAATACAATTGTTTTATTAGAATATTTTTAAAAATATGTTTATTTTCTTATCACATTTCGAATTCAAGTGCTCTGAGACACGATAATGGCATGGGGAATTTTTAATAACTTTTACATTTTTCAACCAATTTTTGTGTTTTTTATCTTTTTGTAATGCTAATTCTGTGTACATTACGATTCTTTGACAATAAAATGCAAAACAAATTGTTTAATGACAAAACTTTTGTGAAAACTGTAAAAATTGCATATTTTCTCCTTGTAAATGCATCTTTAAACTTCAGAGCCGTTGCGGCACCAGTTAACGTTGTTCTATTGATCTAAATTTTTGCACGACTTATTTTTATAACCCGTAGAACAATTTTAGGAGGGGGACGGGCAAAATTCGAAACTTAGTTTTGTTGGAGCACTCTAATGTAAATATTTACCTCAGTTAAGTTTACTTAGGCTTTCATATTACATTTGCAAATTGCCTTCTTTTTTATAACACATGCATTGTTTTGATAACAAACAGTGACGTTTTCTGTTGTTTTGTGTGGCTGCTAAGTTTAATCTTGTACTCAAAAACATCAAAAGGTATTAACACCAGAATCAATTAATTTTTAGATTAACTAATGTGATTATTAATTATCATTTGATTGCAAAATAAAAAACCTACTCTTAAGGCTGCCCCTTTGATCATTGTCTTTATATTACGAACAATAACTGTTACTAAAGAAAACTTAACACAGGCTTGTCAAGGGAGGGATGTCTTTTTATTCGCCTCCAAATTCACTACATCTGAAGTAATTCTTAGGAAGTAATTTTTATGTTCTTTTTTTGGAAGTTAATAGGAATTGAAATTGTAGTATTGTTGATTTGACACATGCTTGTCATAGGAGGGATGTCCTTTTTATTCGCCTCCAAATTCACTACATCTGAAGTCATTCTTAGGAAGTAATTTTTATGTTCCTTTTTTGAAGTTATTAGGAATTGAAATTGTAGTATTGTTGATTTTACACAGTCTTGCTTCCAAATTCACTACATCTTAAGTTATTCATAGGAAGTAATTTTTATGTTCCTTTTTTGAAAGTTATTATCAATTGAAATTGTAGTATTGTAGAATGCAACTAATTTGACTGCAATAATATTAACAGAACCCTGCAGGAAATGCAACTAGTACCAAACTAGTATTATACTAGTACCTAGTTCTAGTTCCCAACTTTCCTATACCATCTAAATGTTCTAATTAACATTGAGTGTGTTTGAAAAATTAGTTCTCTACTTATACTAGTACTCTCAGACCCAATTATGTCTTTTCGAGCCAGTTTATTACTAGTACTAATATTCACAAAAAGTCCATATATTTGGTGGTTTTGTTCCTTTGTAATCCTCCTACGTGGTTTTAGTTAAAAATTATTAAAACATATTTGCTATACGATAAAAAATAGTAAACTTATTGCAATTTTTAAATATAATAGACTTACTTACATAGCGAGCCGCATACTACTGGACCTAAACAGTCATTTTCTATTTATCCTCTGATTTGAAGAACATTTTTAAAAATATTGTCCATTTGCTTACAAAATGTTTGAAAATTACATTTCAATAATTTTAGAAAATTTTTTCCAACACATGTGGGGACCTTCAACTACTTCTAGTATAGTATTTTTTTCATATAAACATTAACCCCATTCGTACTATTGTCTGCTGTTCTAGTATTAGTACTAATGGACAATTATCGCTTTACTTCACAGGGAAATAAATAAGTTTATTAATTAACTCCAAAATAAAATTGCTTTAATTAAAAAACTAACAGTACCAAAAATATACCTTTAATTTTAAAACAAACAAAAATTGGATTCTTTTCGCTTCTTTTGAAGTTTATGATGATCTGTTCCACAGAAGTTAAAAACATTCACTTAGTGGTACTTTTGAAGTGGTGATACATGTTATTCTTTTGGAGTACATACTTCATTTTATTTTATCTGGGATTACATTAATGATATAAAAACATTTTATGTATGTATATGATGTACCATAATCACAATTCTATAATACGCATATAAATTCCCAACAGTTCGACGGGACAGTCTGGAACCGACCACTTAACCTACCACTTGTGGTGGCCCCTAGCCACCTGACTACCGAGGTGACCAACCATTTTAACATGGGCTTGTCCTACGAGGAAGTCAATCGTCACTCTACACCCTACAAAGAGGCAGTAAAGGGACGATTGCCTCCGCTCTCGCTTACAAAGGGGACACTAAAGTGACGACTGTCTTTATTCTCGTTTACACAGAGTTTATTTGTGATGAAAGACCAAAAACATACGAATTGGAGTCAGCCAGGTGTTAAGATTTTAATGGAAGTAAAATTTAAAAATTTCAAGTGTCTACTGTCTAGAATACTATGGAACAATAATGTGATGATTGACCAGAAAGATATAAATTTGAGTCAACAAGATGGTGGAATATTAGTAGAAAGTAATAATCATTCCTCCAAAAGATTGGTTAAATAACTACTTTCGGAAATACAACAAAAAAACTACTTCTAAGTGTATAATCTCTAGGTTACTTAAGGACAGTAAAGAGACGACTGTCTCCGCTCCCGCTTACAAAGAGGACACTAAAGTGACGACTGTCTTCATTCTCGTTTACAAAGGGTACATTCGTGAATAATGACCCAAAACATACGTATTACGATCAGCCAGGTGGTTAAATATAAGTGGAAATTACTGTTTTTTCGTATGCATTGACTCTTTGTCGAACTGCTGGGTTACTATAAATATATACTTAGTGTCTAAGACTTACTGGTGTTAAATATTAGTTAAGTTGGGTGAAAATAACCCTCTAAGAAAAAAAAAACAATAAAACACAACAATAAAGCAACTTTTGGAACGTACTGAAATGAATTGATATAATTCTTATTTGGTTTATAAAAACTTATTTATAAGTATTTAAGTTCTAACAGTACAAAATAATAGTTTCAAAAATTAGGAATAACAAGTAAGAATGTTATATTCGGCTGTGCCGAATCTTATATACCCTTTACCATAGCGTATTTTAAACATTTCAGTTTTATAAATTTTAAATTTTTTTACGACTCTATTATTTTACACCAAACGCAAAACAAAAGGAACAACAACAACTCTAAACGAAATAAAAAACTAAATACAAAAGGCAATTAAGCCAACAGACATCTAAACATACAAAACGAACGGCTCAGAAAAACAAAATAAGCAATGCAATAAAATCAACTTCCAAATATACGAACAGAATTCACAAGAACAAAATACATACCTTGTACACAATGTACAGGCCGCAATTTTTATTTCACCTAGCCCCCATACAACAGTACCTCCCGATTTGGGCTTTTTATGCCATAATTACGTCAAATATACTATTACCTATCCAAAAATTGGCACAAATAATTTTTATATTAATGACACTGCAGATTTTCGTAATGATCGGCCCTTATGTGACCCTAGCCCCCATACAAAACCCCCTTCAAAAAATGTCTTAAACGTCTAAAATTGACTTGTAATCATTTGTATCGCATTGAAACTCAACAAAACAAACTGTTATTTAATATTATTATTTTCCCAGATTTTATGAGGGTCGGCCCATGTTTGACCTATATTCTATATAAAGCCTCATTTAGAAAATTTTGTTTTTATCAATAAATTGCATAAATACTTTAGAATTAAGGTGAAATTCAACATTAAAGTTTCTTTATGAAATATAAAAATTTTAAAAATATACTCATGGTGTAGGGTATTATATGGTCGGCCTACTTGTTTTCAAATGTTTTGTTTAAAGCACGGAAAAAAATGAATGATGACAATTAAAAAGTGTTTAATGATAAAAATGCGTTTGGCAATTCTCAATGCCTTTTATGTTACAAAACATTTAAGGAAAGAAGGGAATACGTTTTAAAAAGGCATTATGATACATTTCATAGTTATTTAGACAAATAAAAGAGCGGCTATCCGAAATAGAAAATAATCAAAAACCATTGGATTAAAAAAATATGGATTTGTCATGCTTAATAAGTTTAGAAATTGTTAGGCATGGTCGACCATTTTCTGATAGAGTATTCATAAAAAATATTTTAAATAAGAGTTTTTAAAAGCTGAATTTAAACTTTATTCCACTCTCTGAATACCGTTATTCGTCTCACAGATCAACTTGGAATCTCCGTTGAATTCTTTATTTTAGAAGTGTTACGAAACTGCGCCTTTTTTCGTTCTGCTTAGATGAAATCACGGATATTAATGATACATGCCAACTTATTGTTTGTCAGATGACCAAACAGAGATAATAGCGTTTTTGAAACAATGTTTTCCCTTGAAACTTTTCATGGAAATATTACAGAAAAATTATTATATGATATTGTCAATGAAAAGCTTTTATCCTTAGTTGACATAAATAAGTTAGCTGGTGTCTGTACAGATGGTGCTAATGTAATGACAGGTAAGCATGAAGGCTTCATAGGCCAATTAAAAAAACATGACATATCCACACATTTCATTGCATTATCCACCAAGCTGCCCTTGCATCCAAATTTTTAACTGATCACCCATCCATGAAAGATGCAGAAAAAATAATAAACAAAATACGTGGGGGTCATCACTCACTTACCCACAGAAAATTTGTGATTTTTTTAAAAAATAAGAATGCTCGTTACCAGTGTTGCCAGAACTCCTATAGAATAAAGTGCAAAATGACTGTCAAAAAAGTGCAAATTCAGTGAAAAAAGTGCTATATTCATATCAAGTTTTTAAAAGTACATTAAGCCATGTCTACCCGTCTGTGCGGCTGGCTGTCCAGGTATAATGTACAGGTTGCAATTTTTTGCATAATTCAACGTGATGTTTTATATGAAAAATGCAAAAGACTATTTCAAATTGATCCATGATGTTACCCTACCTATAAAATATCCCTTTACAAAATCAATAAGGGGTAATTTCAAAAAAATTCGAACAAAAAAGTAGGATTTTGAACATGACCCTCTCCGATTTCGATTAAATTTGGTACACACATTCTTCATGTAAATACGGAATTTAAAGTTCTCCAAAATTTTCAAATTCGTTACGGTCCAGATTTTATCGATGTTTAAAGTTCATATTTTTTGGAGATATTTAAAAATTGGATTATTTTATTAAAAATTTATTTACTTGAGATTCCCTCATTGTCCCATTCTGAAATTGGTATATTTTATTGAAAACATTATAAACAATTCTGAACATTAATTAAATCTAAACTAAAGAAAATATAAGGTGCATTTTTGAGATATCCTTGACTAAGACGTTGTTTGATGTCTTGATTCATACCTTAAAACAGAAATATTTTAGAAAATCTACGATGTCAAATTTAATATTGTTGAAAAAAATCTTAAAATATTTAAACTTTGAACCTTAATAAAATCTAAACTGTAATGAATTTGGAAATTTTGGTGAACTTTAAAATTCGTATTGATACAAAGAATGTTTGTACCAAGTTTTATAAAATTCGGAAAGGGTAAGGTACAAAACCTGTTCGAAAATTGTTTAATGCCTCTAAAAATAAGCATATACATATGTAGTATATACATATACAGTGGTTGACAAAACAAGGGAAACTTTTTCAACTATTTAAGAAATGGTTGAAATTCTGAACTAATTATTGATATACATATTATTAAAAACTATTATTAATTTTTATTAATATACATATATTTACCAAAATTAACAAAAAAAAAAACAAAAACATAATAAATTATATTCAGGAAAAAGAAACCCAAATAACTGTTATTTATTATTATGGTACTGACAAAACATTGGAAACTTTTACAGAAAAGAAAACACTTACTAAAAAAATATTCAAAATAACGGTATAAAAAGCATCGTTGTTTACTATTATTTCAAATTAATCGTCATTTTGATAATTTTTTTTAATTTTCTTGCAAAACTAATTTTTTATGTCATTATTTCTAATTTCTAGATTTCCGGTTTAAAAAGCAAAATAAGAAACGATTTTAATACTTCTTTTAATATTTTGCCTAATATTTGTTGATCTGTGATTAATATTTAATAAATAAATCAACACTTTCAAAAATATTAAAAAAATTGATAAGAAATATTCAGGGAAAATTCAACATATGGGTTGAAGACCTCCTAAAACTGCTTTAATACAGGAAAATTTAATGACAATAGAATTCGAAGAATTCCAAAAAAGTACTCTTCTAGGATAGTTATTAACAAAAAATTCGAAAAAGGTACTCCCATTTTTAATCGCATGGAAAATTAGACTGGCCTTGGTTGTAGTCGCACTGCGGGAAACATCTTAGTTTTAGAAAGAATCATTCTATTTGTCTACTCATTGCCAAAGATAACATAAACAGTTCGAATTAATATGAAAAAATATCCTTTTAATGGACGTGTCCAAATTTAGTTGGAACATTTAGTTTTAGGACATTTGTGAGGTGGCCAAAGGGGAAAGATACTGGACCCGAAGAATATTAAGTTTAGAAGTGGCAAAATTATAGTATAGAACAATTTTTTAGGGCAATGTATTGATCGAATTCAATTATAAGAAGATACTATGTATAGTATAAGGTAGATTTCTATGAATTTAAAAGCCAGTTTAGGATTTGCAATCGAGTGGCTAGACTTGAAAATTATACCTCTATTAAAGAGGCCTACATCTTCAACCCCAGAGAAAATCTATGGAAAACAGTAGTTCCAAGATATGGACTCAAAAAATGTCCTTTTAGGCCGAATTGGAAGGAAGATTTTTAGGATGCGGATATAAGGGAATAGCTACATTTTTCAAATGATTTTTTTATTCAATTATTGTTTCAATGCATCTCCAATGTCGTGCAGCAATACAGAGTAAAATGTACAGAACTATGTTCTGAGTTTCTGACAATTTCTGACCAATTTTGTTAAGATAATACCAAAATTTCCATTGTTTTGTCAGTAACAAAAAACCAAACACTTTAATTTTGTTTTATTTTTTAAAACTGAATTAATTATATTCATGAAATGTTACTAATTTGGGTATATAAGGATATATACAAATAAAATTCTAAAAAAAAATTTCATTAAAATTTTTTAGTTTTGAGTCCTCTTGTGAAAATTTAGAAAAAGTTTCCATTGTTTTGTCACACACTGTATATAAAACAACTAATAACACTAGGTAACAACGATTTTGTTTAGGATATTAAACCTATATGGTTTTCTTTGTTTAGGACGTCTAAGACCAAAAAAAAGTATTTAAATAATCTAGGATGTCAAATCTTTTAATTATTCGTTAAGAAAAAAAATGCTAAAAAAGTGTTCGGAAGAAAAAATTTAATACTTATAGTTTTAGTCATTTTTTATATAAACAATATTATGGGTCTTATTCACAACAGCAGATGTATTCTTATCGCAAAAATATTGAATATTCAGTTGAAATAATCTTGGTGAATAGATGTCAGGTTTATTACTCATACTTCAAAGAGCTTTTAAGAAACAATATAAATGTTGATGTAACAAATGAATTATGAGGCTTATATTCAAATACGCGAGTTTGTAGTTCTGGAAAAATTATGAATAATATTTTCGAAATTAAAAAAATAACAAAAATAAATTTCAAAAATTTGGTTAGAATAAAGAAAATTTCGTCCAAGATGTAAAATTCTAAGTAAAAACTGTTTTTGTTATTAATACAACTTTTCTAAAAAAGCTTATATTTTATTTTAGTTACAGATATAATTGTTAGATTTTTCTTCAGAATATCAAGAGGTAGATCCATTCCAATTTTTATTTCACTATCTATAAATTTTTCAAGAGACTATAAATTTTATCCTAGGAAAATTCCCCCTTACATTTTACTTTAGTTTACACATTTCTTTCAGTGCAGTTCTCTCTCTCTCAATACCTGATCTACACACACATGTACATCTTTTTCCAATTCACAGTGTTGTTGTTGCTTATAAAAGTCTATTTTTTATGAAATTTTCATAGGTTGTCTCGTATTTTTGCTCATTGATTTCTCGAAGGTCTAATAGAATTATTAAAGATTCGGATCTCGCCGATATCTGGGGTCCTCTAAAAACTGATTTCAACAGACAGGCTTAATCGACTATGCTATCCATAAGGATCCAGAATATATATACTTTATAGGTCGGAAAATGATATTATAGAAATTACAAACGGAATGAAAAACTTATATATACCCTTCTAACGAAGGTGAATTGGTGTTTCTTGCAAGTGTTGTAAGCAGTTTTGCCATATAAATTTCTACAAAAATCTTCAATTTAAACAAAAATCTTTTTTGGATAAAAAATCTCCATTTTAAACAAATTTAAATTATATATGAATATTGATTAAATCCTTACTGTTAATAGTTAGATAATAGGTATGTATTATAGACCTGCACAAGTCAACAATATGATGGCGCACACGATATTTTTAACAAATTGTCGCATTATTATCTTGTGCAGGGCTTTAGTATGTATGCTTTTCAGATTTGCAAATATTACTTAGGAACTGTAAAATAAATTGAAACGATTTCCTTCGCTCTGTCACTCGGAAGGAATACATTAGCGATGAATGGCCCAAGATTTTCAGCAAAATATTCTGAACATATGGCAACGCTACAATATAAAAATAAGAGAATAATGCGACGATCGCAATAAAAGTAAAATAGAATCAGTGTTGCCACAATAAACATTTTTTTCTAACCAAAATTCGAATAAAAAATAACCAAATTTAAAAAAAAATAACCAAAATTTTTTTTTATTTTATGTTTTCATTTGGATATGAACATTAATAATTGAGCTTTGAAGTAATTTTCTGAGGGAACTTTATGTGGAGATAATGGTCGATTATGTGCCGATCCTCATATGCTTTGACAAAAACATTTCAGGTCCAAAAAACTTGTTTATGTCGAATTCTATCGCTATTATTTTTTGAACCAATTACTAGCAAAATTTTTATTTTCTGAATAGAGCCAAATATGGGAGCTAGGTGAAATCTTTGGCCGATATTTTCAATACCAAACAAACTGGATCGTCTTAGAATTTAATAAGGAACAATATTTCGATGTGATACAAACATTTTTGACGGTAATACCAACCGTCAAAAATATATATTTTCATAGTTAGTTTATTACCAGTGATAAACGATTTTTTATTTTTACATTATAACTGAATCTTATATACCCTTCACCAAGTATGTTTTAAAAAAACAGTTTTTATTTATTTTGTATCTCTGCACACATGTCACACATAACATACACACAAACAAAAAAACTTGTTTATGTCGAATTCTATCGCTATTATTTTTTGAACCAATTACTAGCAAAATGTTTATTTTCTGAATAGAGCCAAATATGGGAGCTAGGTGAAATCTTTGGCCGATGTTTTCAATACCAAACAAACTGGATCAACTTAAAATAGTTTGCCAAATTTCAGCTCTATATCTTGTTTCGTTTCGACTCTATCGTGTTTTCAACAGACAGACGGGCAGACATAGCTTGATCGTCTTAGAATTTAATAAGGACCAATATTTCGATGTGATACAAATATTTTTGACGGTAATACCAACCGTCAAAAATATATATTTTAATAGTTAGTTTATTACTAGTGATAAACGATTTTTTTATTTTTACATTAAAACTGAATCTTATATACCCTTCACCAAGTATGTTTTAAAAAAACAGTTTTTATTTATTTTGTATCTCTGCACACATGTCACACATAACATACACACAAACAAATATAAACTGTAGCAGAAAGAAATATTAACCGTTGTACTGTAATACCACCGTCAAACTGTATTACCATCCTCAAACAAATATGAGCTGTATTACCAACATATTACTGCTGTATCTCCTGGTTCTTGTTATACCCTTCACCTTCGTGAGAACAGAACAGCAACCTAACATACAAAAAATACACAGCTGAATAAAAAAAAATACATCTCCACACGCACATGTACATCTCTATCTAATTCACAGTGTTGTTGTTGCTTTTTTAACAAAGCATGAAAAAATGTGGCTTTTTTGATGAAATTTTCAGAGGTTGTATCGGATTTTTGCTCATATCTCCGTTATTTATAGACCTATTTTGCTGATTTTAGCGATCTTCTCGAAAGCATGTCTAACTGAATTATTTAAGATTCGGATCTCGCCGATATCTGGGGACCTCTAAAAACTGATTTCAAACAGACGGACATGGCTTAATCGATTCCGCTACCTATAAGGATAGGGTCGGAAAATTATATTATAGAAATTACAAACGGAATGACAAACTTATATATACCCTTCTCACGAAGGTGAAGGGTATAAAAAGAGAATAAAAGCAAACAGCATTTAGTACAGTTGTTCGCAAAAAATAACTAAAACAAAAATATAATTCATATGCAAAATAAAAATAACCAATTTTGGTTAATAATATCTAAAGTGGCAACACAAAATCTATCTCAACCACAATGTCGCCAACCACAAGACGATATTCTGCTTGGTGAATTTTTGTCCTGGATCGTGAATTTAGTTTTTCTGTGCGGAAATCGTTTGAAAAGTGTAAAATTGGGTAAATAATAGTACTAGTTTTGGTTTCTTCAGAAATTGTGCCATTCAAATTAGCTTTTATTAACCAAATCTTATTATATATCCAACAAGTTTTAAAATATTTATATCAAAGGACAAATATTAAAGTTATTAATAATTTTCCATCCAATTTATAAAAAAAATCATAGATTTTTTTGCATTATTAAGTCTTTGTTGTGCAGGCAGAAGTGATGTAAACAACATTATTTTTTATTTGTGAAAAGAAAATGCATACAAATTTGTTATTTGTCGCTTGATATTAATATTTCGCTCGATATTTAAGAGAATTTTCTTATTTAACCCAATTTTACAATTTTTAATCAATTTGCGGAACGGGTTCCCTAAGACACTTATGAACAAAATAAGATCCATCTGAGCAAAATATATATTTTTTCAGGGACCGTAAGTGACAGTTATGTATTCTAAAATTTTTAACCCAAAAATCCTATACTATTATTTACTAATATACTTGTATTTAAGTGCTCTTTCAGTATATAAGGTTTATATGCAGAACAACTCAAATTAGGAATATGAACCACTTCTTTCACTTTTACATTATTTAATTGTTCAATTAAGTTTTTGTCATTCAAAATAAAGTCAAATGCTGGATTTAAGTATTTTTCTTTTTATTTGTTATATCGAGTATACAATTTCTAAGACGGCAAATGATAGTTTTTTGTTGTGAATAACTCTACACAAGCTTTTTTCATTTCTTCAGGAAACATTATTATTGAAAATCAATTTTATTTTCTGGCGGAAAAACTACAACTTCTCGGACAATTTTTATTTTTATGACTTAAAAATAAAACTCTTCGTTTAAAAGTTTTTTGGTTGAAAAAATATATATTCATTTTTATTTTTAAAGTCACAAAATAACTGTTAACTTTTTTGATATGACATATTACTGTTACAGTTCCTTATAAACAGTTTTCCTAGTCTTTAGAATTACATATACATGCTTTACATGTACATATGTATTTGTATGTTGTATGATATATTCAATGAATAATAGAAATTATTCGATAAAAATAGTTCAGAAATCGAGGTAGTTGATTTACTGGGATTTTGGTTGGATTGGCGAGGATTATCCTTGGCTCAAAATTTGGTATATTAAATATTACATTTAATCCGCCTTACATACAGTAAACGTTTTTGAAACGTTAACTGAATCTTATATACCCTTCACCAAGTATGTTTAAAAAAAAAACAGTTTTTATTTATTTTGTATCTCTGCACACATGTCACACATAACATACACACAAACAAAAAAACTTGTTTATGTCGAATTCTATCGCTATTATTTTTTGAAAAAATTACTAGCAATATGTTTATTTTCTGAATAGAGCCAAATATGGGAGCTAGGTGAAATCTTTGGCCGATGTTTTCAATACCAAACAAACTGGATCAACTTAAAATAGTTTGCCAAATTTCAGCTCTATATCTTGTTTCGTTTCGACTCTATCGTGTTTTTAACAGACAGACGGGCAGACATAGCTTGATCGTCTTAGAATTTAATAAGGACCAATATTTCGATGTGATACAAACATTTTTGACGGTAATACCAACCGTCAAAAATATATATTTTCATAGTTAGTTTATTACTAGTGATAAACGATTTTTTTATTTTTACATTATAACTGAATATTATATACCCTTCACCAAGTATGTTTTAAAAAAACAGTTTTTATTTATTTTGTATCTCTGCACACATGTCACACATAACATACACACAAACAAATATAAACTGTAGCAGAAAGAAATATTAACCGTTGTACTGTAATACCACCGTCAAACTGTATTACCACCCTCAAACAAATATGAGCTGTATTACCAACATATTACTGCTTTATCTCCTTGTTCTTGTTATACCCTTCACCTTCGTGAGAACAGAACAGCAACCTAACATACAAAAAATACACAGCTGAATAAAAAAAATACATCTCCACACGCACATGTACATCTCTATCCAATTCACAGTGTTGTTGTTTCTTTTTTAACAAAGCATGAAAAAATGTTGCTTTTTTGATGAAATTTTCAGAGGTTGTATCGGATTTTTGCTCATATCTCCGTTATTTATAGACCGATTTTGCTGATTTTAGCGATCTTCTCGAAAGCATGTCTAACTGAATTATTTAAGATTCGGATCTCGCCGATATCTGGGGACCTCTAAAAACTGATTTCAAACAGACGGACATGGCTTAATCGACTCCGCTACCTATAAGGATAGGGTCGGAAAATTATATTATAGAAATTTCAAACGGAATGACAAACTTATATATACCCTTCTCACGAAGGTGAAGGGTATAAAAAGAGAATAAAAGCAAACAGCATTTAGTACAGTTGTTCGCAAAAAATAACTAAAACAAAAATATAATTCATATGCAAAATAAAAATAACCAATTTTGGTTAATAATATCTAAAGTGGCAACACAAAATCTATCTCAACCACAATGTCGCCAACCACAAGACGATATTCTGCTTGGTGAATTTTTGTCCTGGATCGTGAATTTAGTTTTTCTGTGCGGAAATCGTTTGAAAAGTGTAAAATTGGGTAAATAATAGTACTAGTTTTGGTTTCTTCAGAAATTGTGCCATTCAAATTAGCTTTTATTAACCAAATCTTATTATATATCCAACAAGTTTTAAAATATTTATATCAAAGGACAAATATTAAAGTTATTAATAATTTTCCATCCAATTTATAAAAAAATCATAGATTTTTTTGCATTATTAAGCCTTAGTTGTGCAGGCAGAAGTGATGTAAACAACATTATTTTTTATTTGTGAAAAGAAAATGCATACAAATTTGTTATTTGTCGCTTGATATTAATATTTCGCTCGATATTTAAGAGAATTTTCTTATTTAACCCAATTTTACAATTTTTAATCAATTTCCCTAAGACACTTATGAACAAAATAAGATCCATCTGAGCAAAATATATATTTTTTCAGGGACCGTAAGTGACAGTTATGTATTCTAAAATTTTTAACCCAAAAATCCTATACTATTATTTACTAATATACTTGTATTTAAGTGCTCTTTCAGTATATAAGGTTTATATGCAGAACAACTCAAATTAGGAATATGAACCACTTCTTTCACTTTTACATTATTTAATTGTTCAATTAAGTTTTTGACATTCAAAATAAAGTCAAATGCTGGATTTAAGTATTTTTCTTTTTATTTGTTATATCGAGTATACAATTTCTAAAACGGCAAATGATAGTTTTTTGTTGTGAATAACTCTACACAAGCTTTTTTCATTTCTTCAGGAAACATTATTATTGAAAATCAATTTTATTTTCTGGCGGAAAAACTACAACTTCTCGGACAATTTTTATTTTTATGACTTAAAAATAAAACTCTTCGTTTAAAAGTTTTTTGGTTGAAATAATATATATTCATTTTTATTTTTAAAGTCACAAAATAACTGTTAACTTTTCTGATATGACATATTACTGTTACAGTTCCTTATAAACAGTTTTCCTAGTCTTTAGAATTACATATACATGCTTTACATGTACATATGTATTTGTATGTTGTATGATATATTCAATGAATAATAGAAATTATTCGATAAAAATAGTTCAGAAATCGAGGTAGTTGATTTACTGGGATTTTGGTTGGATTGGCGAGGATTATCCTTGGCTCAAAATTTGGTATATTAAATATTACATTTAATCCGCCTTACATACAGTAAACGTTTTTGTTTTTTTCATTCTACCTGTTAACTCCGCCCATTCTATCTGTTGCTATTGGTTATTAACACTCGTAGTAGAGAAAAGATACGATGAAAACGATTAATCTTTTGTCTCCTTTTAACGTATACATATCAGGAGTGTAATACAAAAATATTATAAATGAACCAAACTTGGGAGAGTACAATTTATACTTATACCATGACTAGAGATAATATATGTTCAGTTTAAATTTTGTTCTCATCGAAAAAACACTATACTAGCGCATATCTAGTATTCAGTTAAAATTATTATAATAAAAAATACAATTACTAATTGATTTAACAGTGATAAAATAAATTTGAGTTTTTTGTGCAAATAATGCCTCGTCCATTAAAAGAAAGTTATGGAGACCTCAAGCCTCCATTTTCATATATATCATTGACTGCCATGGCAATATGGAGTTCTCCACAGAAAATGTTGCCCTTAAGTGAAATTTACAAATATATAATGGACAAATTTCCTTATTATCGAAAAAATACACAAAAGTGGCAAAATTCTTTACGACATAATCTAAGCTTTAATGATTGTTTTATAAAAGTGCCCCGACATTCCAATAAAGCTGGCAAAGGCTGTTTTTGGACATTGCACCCTAAAGCTTTTGATATGTTTGAAAACGGCAGTTTGTTGCGCCGACGGAAACGATTTCGTATACAAAAAATTGAAACAGACTTGTTATCTGTTGAAGTGACTACGTTGGCAAATTCTGCTACATGGGAGAATAACATTGATTTACCATCGGAAAATAATAACAACCCGTCATTCGCCACAACACCATGCTTCAGTGTACCACGTATTAATGAATATGAAACAAATGAACAATTTGCGTACCGACAGACACCTAAGAGATCATTTACAATTGAAAGTCTAATTGCACCGGAAAAAAATCAAACATCAGAAGACAACAATAATTTTAGAGAGAACCATAAAAACCATCCATTTGAAAGCGGATTTTCTTTTCATAGGTTATTTGATGTAAATTTTGCTGCTACAATTTCTCAACATCTGACTCCAGATTCATATGATTTACATCAGCAATTAGCTCTTATGCACCAACAGCAAGCAGCGGCTCACCTTCAAATTCAACAAACTGCTACTGCTGCCCTTCTAGTTGAACAACAGCAGCAACTAACACAACAAAATATACTCAGTACATTTTTAGGACCACTATCAGTATTTTAACAACTTCAACTAATTCAGTTGGCATAAATACGAAATTGTGATATATTAATTTTATTTATCTTTTATTCTTAAAATTGCTTTAATTCTATGTGTAAATATTTAACAAAAAAAATTATATAATTTTAACCAAATATAATATTATTAATATAATATTTAAATTTTTTTATAAAAATTAATTAACTGCTTGAATAATTAAAAATTGCGAATTAAATTAACACTGTATTCAAAACATGAAAATGGCTATAAATTATATTTCTATTTTATCAAATTTGGTGAAAATTTTTCTTTTACGAAATAGCTTTAATATTGAAAATTTCCTTTAAAATTACAAAAAAGTGAAACTCGTGCAAGCGCACTGCAATCGAATTTAATATCTCCGATTTAAATAATGTTTACAACAAATATAACAATTAAAAATATAAAATATGTTCCTTCAATGAATAATGAATTTGAATAATGAAAAATTTGTTAAAATTTCCTATAAGTATATACAAACACTTAATTGCCCATAACATTGAAACAACAAATCAAATAACACTAATCTGCAATGGCAAATTAGGGTAGATTTATTGGTCCTGAATCCACACAAGCGTTTTTACAAATTAACTTTTTTATAAGAAATTTAAAGAAAAATGTTATAATTTTGACAAAATTGGCAAAAATAAGAACAATTGAAACTTGTAAAGTTTACTATAAGGATGTCGGAATCTACACTGACTGAAATAAGTCTTCGTACAGTATGTAGTTAAAATCATAATATGTAATATTTTTTAAAATATTTGTCTCAAGTCATTATAAAATTTATAACATTGTTTTGTTATAAATTGACTAATTTTTTCTTCAAAATTCCCCATATGTGTTCTATGGGATTATAATCTGGATTTTGAGAAGGGTAAGAAGTACTTCTTTTACGTTTCCACGTAACCATTCACTTTAAATTCTCAATGAGCGCAAAAAGATGGACAAAAAAAGCTGCACATAACAAAATACTGAGAAAATGTTAATTTTAGTATTGTGTAAATAATTTCACAGTGATAAACAAAAAAAAATTTGGTTGTGACAAATTTTATCGATATACCTGTATTTTTACATAATTATGAGATCAGAATTATGTTAAATTAACCATTTTCAATGGGCCTTGTCCTTAGGCCAAATAAAACGTGTGTGCCAAATTTCACCCAAATATCTTGAAAATTGCGACCTGTACATGGACAGCCAGCCAGACGGACATATGTAGCTTAATCGACTCAGAAAACGATTCTAAGCCGATTGGTATACTTTAAGGTAGGCATAGGTCGAATATTTTTGTATGTTACAAACATCAGCACAAACCCAATATACCCTACCCACAAAAGTGGTGTAGGGTATAATTCTCATATACCAATTTCGTTTTGTTATAGTGCATAGAGTACGAATATATTTTTAGTTTTCTCCGATCACTTCATTAACTTCAATAGCAAAAGATGTGTAAAAGCTCCATTTTTGAAGTTTTAAATATTAAAAATCATAGTTTTTATTAAAATATCCATTGTTTTCAAGATATATACTAGGCTTCGTTTAAAAAAAAATAAATTGTTTCCTGTTTTTGTGATATTACATCTTTTTAGAAGGTTTTTGTATCAGTGACTATGCTATAATAATTTTTTCAAAATTGCTCCTTTCTCTACATATCTGAGGCGGAAATCTTATTTTGAGCAATATTTTTTACAGAGCAGAAATTGTAGAATTTATTGAAAATTATGCTCTAATAATTGATTCTATAAGAAAAATCAATAATGAATGAGTTCAATTTCACACTTTCATAATGATTCAAAAGTGCAGTTAGTATTATCCAAAGATGTACTTTTTCAAAAAATAATTTCCAATTTTTTTTCTTTGTGCATAATCAAAGTATGCTTTTTGCTAAGATACATTGTGCAATTTTTTTTTACCATTAGCCCTTTAGATGTGATGAGACTTTCAAATTTCCAGATTTTAAATTTTAGAACGCTATATTTCGAAAGTTATAAGATGAAATATAAGTAATAAGACTTTAAATTTTCAGATTTTAAACTTTAGAATGCTATATTTCGAAAACCACGAAAGTTATAAGACCCAAAATTAATCATTATACAAGTTTTATTATATTCGGGGATGACGATGAAAAACACTACTGTTTGATGGAAAATTATTAAACCACAGGCAAATATTATAACCATCATAACTCCTAAACGGATTACAATAAATTAAAAATTTAAACACTACCGTTTTAGAGGAATTGAATATTATATTTATGATGCATCTAAATTCTGTCAAATTAAGTTTATATGTATATCTTAAATTTTCCTGCAGAACAGTATACTAAATTCGGATTTGAAATATGTTCCGCAGTTTCCAGTCCATAAAAAAATGTCGCCCCATGAAATAAACAAAGTAATTACGCCAATATTAGCGCTGTTCCAAAAACTTTTATCACAATTTCAAAAATATTGTGTGAAGGCTAATATATACATATCGAGCCCTTTTTGCAAAGTGGACGTAAGCGACTTTATTTTCGATTTTCGTTTTTTTATAGAAATCTATAATTTAGGTCTATTAGCATCATCTCTGAAAATTTTATAGCAATAGATCCAATGGTTTCAACTTTACAAGAAAAAGGAAAAAGACGTAAGTACACATTTCTTTTATGTTTATGAATTTTGTAACAGCAAGGTGTCGGTTACATCTAAATTTTCTTTTAAAATATATTAAATTGATAGAAAAATTTGAAAAAATTAACGTATTAAATTTATTTGTGTTTTTCAGAATGGTCTTTAATTAGGTATTTGGTCAATTGTGAACCGAGGTCTAAAGAATTTGAACGCGTTATTAGTTTTAAAAACAAATGTTTTTTTGTAGAATTTCATCATACCTTTTTAATTTTTGAAAGACTTATTAACTGTAAACTTATTTTCTCTATGGAAAAATCATTGTCTTATAGGATCCATATATGGAGACTAGGGTCAATTATTGCCTGATATTTGAAATACTTCCCAACATAATTTACATGTATATATAGCCGACTACTGCAAAATTTTATAGCGATCACAACATAAACAACATATTTAAGTATGTTTAGACTATTTCCCGGGAGGCACTTGCATTGAGGCTAAGTGAAATCATGAACCGTTTTTGCCCATTATTAAAATTTTTATATAATATATAATATATAATATATATATATATATATATATATAATATATATATATATATATATATATATATATATATATATATATATATAATATATATATATATATATATATATATATATATATATATATTATTATTTTTTTAAATATTTTTTTAAACAGAGAATTTAGACCAGACGTCGGCGCTAGTATTGTTCTGACAACGAAGATTTTCGGCAAATTACATGTACACAACACGATCGCATACGAACCTCTAAACAAGAGCATCAAAAATACAAATATTTTATTTAGTTGCTTGACAGCATTCAACAAGGCAGGTTGATGTCGCTTTGTTAAAGAAATTGCAAACACAACTTGAAAAAAAAAAAACAAAAACAACTTGCAAAAGCAAGAGCATAATTTACAAAAACAACGTACACTCTAAATAATTTTCTAGAATGCATAACAATGAAAGTAAATAAGTTAATCTTGTTTCATACTTTTTTTGTACATTTTAATTAGAAATGTTGTTTCTATGTGAAGAAATTATCATTCTTAAGTACATTGATTACACATTGTCTATAAATATTCGCATTTTACAGTAATGCAATTTAATCTTCAAAATTAAAAATAACCAAATATTTTTTTCAGTGCAATTTCAATGAAAAATATGCCAATAGTGTGTGTGTAGTGGTGATTTTTTATCTGCCTCTCTATCCGCCGGTATATGATTTAGACGTAACATTGTTTATACCACAAAAAATTGTTTCGGCAAAAAAGACGTAAGCGACAAAAAAATCGGATATAGCGTCAATATACAAACTGCATCCCATATTTTAGATGTAATAGTATTTATTAACGGAGTTTTGGAGTAATGCTTTGTCCTACTTCGAAGATAATTAAAAAAATACTCTCCTGTAAAATTTTGTTTTTGTCGGTTACGTCTTTTGTGCGAAAAGGGCTCGATATGTATTATTATTTAAAAATATTACAATAAATTCATTGCATTCTTTAAAATTTAATTATTTAAACTTAAATTTTTTCAAAAATTGTAAAATCGACTTTTGGATTGAAAAGTGTCTACTACATCAAAAAACATGTTGCAACAAATGTGTTGATACGCCTTTTTGCATTTCAGACGACGATATGTATGTTAGAATTGTAATTAAATACTAACAAGTAAGAGTTCTGTGCCGAATCTTATATACCCTTCACCATGGTGTGTTAAAAAAACAGTCAGTACCAAAAAGTCCTCTTTAACATAACTTTCTTCGGGCTCAACATGCTTAAATTCATGTTTCTTGATTCAATATTATAGAAAATTCAAAAAAATACCTTTTGAAAAACGTAAAAGTACCCAAAAGATCCCTTTTATGGGTTCTCACCTAATTCATACTCTACATACCCAATTTCATATTTCTAGGTACAATATTATAGAAAATTTAAAAAGGAACTTTTAAAAAACAAAGAAGTAACAAAAAGTTCATTTTTTCGGTTCTAACCAAATTCCGTCTCTACATACTTAATTTCATGTTTTTAGGTTTAATATTATAGCAATTCAAAAAGTACCTTTTGCAAAACGAAAAAGTTCCAAACAATCCCCATTGATTTGTTCTCGTCTAATTCGGGTTCAAAAAGTACTCTTTGAAAAACGAAAAAATACCAGAAAGTATCCTTTTATGGCTTCTAACTTAAGCTTGGCTCCACATACATAATTTCATGTTTCTAGCCAATAGCAACACACTAATGCTGCTTTCGCTCTGCTACTATTACTTTGCTGCTCTTGTTTTTATAAACAAGGATAGAATAACAAAATTTACACCATAAAGTGTATATATTCTGGATCCTTCTGGTAGCGGAGTTGATTAAGCTATGTACGTCTGTCTGACTGTCCGTCTGTGAGTTTATTGAAATCAAAAAATGTCATATTTTTTCATGCTTTGTTTAAAAAGCAACAACAACACTGTATAATCCCAGCAGTTCGACAAAGAGTCAATGCATACGAAAAAGATAGTAATTTCCAATTATATTTAACCACCTGGCTGATCGTAATACGTATGTTTTGGGTCATTCGTCACGAATGTATCCTTTGTAAACGAGAATGAAGACAGTCGTCACTTTAGTGTCCTCTTTGTAAGCGGGAGCGGAGACAGTCGTCTCTTTACTGTCCTTAAGTAACATAGAGATTATACACTTAGAAGTAGTTTTTTTGTTGTATTTCCGAAAGTTTTTTGTTGTATTTCCGAAAGTAGACGATTGCTTCCGCTCTCGCTTACAAAGGGGACACTTGGATGCTGTTGGTGTCATTGAGTTGTGTATTTTGTTTTTGTGAATTCTGTTCGTATTTTTGGATGTAGGTTGGTTTTATTGCGTTGTTTATTTTGTTTTTGTTTTTCTGTGTTTTTCGTTATGCATGTTTAGATGTCTGTTGGTTTAGATGCCTTGTGTATTTTGTTTTTTATTTCGTTTAGCGTTGTTGTTGTTCATTTTGTTTTGCTTTTGGAGTAATATTAAAGTATGCGGAAAAAAATTATAAAACTAATATGTTGTTGCCGAATATAGAACTCTTACTTGTTTATTTTGTTTTTTTTTTGTCTGAGCATGAAAAAAATCTAAATTTTTGATGAAATTTTCAGAGGTTGTCTCGGATTTTTGCTCATATCTTTGGTATTTATGGACCGATTTTGCTGATTTTAAATAGCGATCTTCTCGAAAGCATGTCTAACAGAATTATTGAAGATTTGGATATCGCCGATATCTGGGGTCCTCAAAAAACTGATTTCAACAAACACACAGACGGATAGACGAACATATCTTAATCAACTCCGCTACCCATAAGGATCCAGAATATATGTACTTTATGGGGTCGAAAAATTATATTATAGAAATTACAAACGGAATGAAAAACTTATATATACCCTTCTCACGAAGGTGAAGGATATAAAAACAAAACAATAAAAAATAACAATTTAGTCTAGTTTGATGATAGAAGAGAAATCATAACTTAGTTTGTATAACAAATGTACAATCAGTGTTAACTAACATGATTTGACAAGGTTGACATAAAAATTATTGCCAAGTTATTGTAGTGTACTAAAAAATTTCTATTAACAGCTGGACAATCCAGCCAAGCTGGAAACCCTAATTGAAATAGTCAAAAAAAGACTTTCTACCACCTACAGAGTGGCTCGGTCGCGTAACCAATGTTATCTATGGTCAAGACTGCAAAATAGAATTGCTGAAGTTCACATAAAAAATGGTAAAATTTGTCGTCCATTTGTAAAATTATGTTTGCTAACAATACTAAAAGTAAACTCCCACCACAGCCTACCAAATAATCTACAAAATTACCCAACAAAAAATTAGAGAACTCAATCTCATTAAGAATTTCCTAACACTGTATATACCCATTTTTTTTACTATCAACTTAGATGGAGAAAAGCCCACGTTGTTATATATGTCACATCAATCATCCCCTACAGTATTGAAACCCTTTGCGTAGGTTTGCGCCGGAAATCGGCACGAGTTAAGGGATCTTATCTTAATTGCCTTGCTTACAATAATTTCCGTAAATAGTATCCGTCCACAAAGCGACGTTCAGCGTTAGTTCACGGGCAGCCTTGCTATGCTCTATATCACACACAGCACCATCCAGAACCAACGGAAATGGACGTGCTTGAACCTCATCGTGATATAATTTTTCTGAAAGGTGGATCCGAATAAGTAGAACAAGAATAAGTATGTTTTTGAAATTTGTACCATTTAGCATATATAAGTCAGTAAGTCAGTTGATTTTAAGTTTTTTCAAGGATTTAGAAAGCAGAAGCTGAGGCCTTTTTAATGACATATATAACCTGGAGAGGTATGTGTGAATTTCATCAGCAAACCTATTTTTATTTTAGTTTTGCACCGTTGTACAAGTTTGGAGATGTGTTTTGAAAGTATTTTATATAGGAATCGTACTATTTATTAGTAGATTAGAAACTCATGTTTATTCCAAAGTAAAATGCAACTTTGTTTTTAAAAATCCATTTGAAAACCGATTTTCTGAAAGATGTTTTATATAGCACATAGGGTTATATTATATGGACCGATCCTCTTAAAATTTGGAGTAATGATTTATGTTTATGTGAAAGTTATTTGTGCTGAATTATTAATATTAAATGGAGAATTATGGACTTTAAGACATTTTCTGAAAGAGGGTTTGTAAGGGTCAAATAAGTCCGTAATGTCTAAAGAAGCAGCAGTACCACCAAAGAATACAGCAAACTTTTTTATACCGATTTTTGTATTGTTTGCACCTTATTTGACCCTCATGCAAATCATCCTTAAGCAAATGACTTTAGTTCCATAATTCTCTTAATTACATCAGTATCACGATGAAATGCAGCATACATAACTTTTATATGAATCTGAATTCTTCCACAAATTGTATGAGGATCGGCCCATATTTAGTCCTACCCACCATATAATGCATCTTCCGGAATATCAGTATTTTATATTAAGTTAGAGTGCTATATTTTGTTCTACACAAAATTTTGTTCAACACAAATTTAAATACGGTTAAAGCTCATTTATGGGCTGGACCTAGTATAGGAGAAATAGAAGTATACAAAACTAATATTTTTGCCAAATTATGTATCAATAGCTTAATTTGGTGATAAGTAATGTGCGTTTAAGAGGTTTTCGTAAAAGGACTTTGTATGGGAGCTATGTCCAATTATGTACATAAAGACAAAATTTCAGAATTCTGTATCTATATCATTACTTGGTAACAAATATTGTAAATCTAAATGATTTTCTGGACCTAGAATGAGAGCTATGACCAAATATGAACCGGTCGTAAAACAATTTTATAGTAAATTTATGTATATAAGAGCAATATTTTTGCGAAATGTATGGATATAAATATTTGCTTATGAGTTATGTGCGTTTTTTTTCTGATTTTCGCAAGGAAACATTGTATGTGTGTTTTTCTAAAAGGGACCTAATATGGGAGTTTTGATCAATTATGGACCAATTGGAAAAACATTTCACAATATTATTTCTCTGTATATGAGCAACACTTGTGCCAAATTTTATATGGATATCTTAATTAAGTAATGAGTTATACGTGTTTAAGTGTTTATCGGAAGGGAAAAAAAAGCTTTCACTGTAATATTTCTTTATGTAAGAACAATGCCTGCACCAAATTTTATATGGATATCTTAATTTAGTAATAAATTATGTGCTTTAAAGTGATTTTCGGGAGGGGACCTTGTATGGGAGCTATGACCAATTATGGACCGATCCAAAAAATTTTTCATTGCAATATTTCTGTATATAAGAGGGGACCTTGTATGGGAGCTATGACCAATTATGGACCGACCAAAGAAGCTTTCATGGTTATATTTCTGTATATACTTAAAAGCAATACTTGTACCAAATTTTATATCGATATCTTAATTTATTAACGAGTTATGCGCGTTTAACTGATTTTCGGGAGGGGACCATGTATGGGAGCTATGACCAATTATGGACCGATCCAAAAAAGCTTTCAATGTAATATTTATGTATATAAGAGCGATACTTGTACCAAATTTTATATCGATAATGTAATGAGTTATGCGCGTTTAACTGATTTTCGGGAGGGGACCTTGTATGGGAGCTATGACCAATTATGGACCGATCCAAAAAAGCTTTCATTGTAATATTTCTGTATATAAAAGCAATACTTGTACTAAATTTTATATCGATATCTTAATTTAGTAATGAGTTATGCGCGTTTAAGTGATTTTCGGGAGGGGACCTTGTATGGGAGCTATGACCAATTATGGACCCATGCAAAAAATTTTTCCTCTGACTAAATTCTATTGTCATAAAATTTTAATTTCTGAAATTTTGTGAAGATATCGACATTACAAAGGAAGTTATTACTAAAAAACCAAATTTCCGGGAATATGTACTTTTGTATGGGAGTTATATGAAATTGTGGACCGATTTTAGCGATTTTATGCAGAGATTAAGCTCTTGTGTGGAAACGAATGTACGCCGATTTTTATGGAATTATCTTGCATACTTTTCGAGAAAATTACATCAGAATGTGTAAAAAATGCTTATTTTTTCGAGGTTGTTTCAAATTTTGATTCATAACTTTTCCCGATGTGAACCGATTTTGCCCATTTTCAATACCAAACAACATTTTGGGTGAATTTGATTAAATTCTATTGCTTCGTTTTATCGTGAGCGTGTTTTAGATAGACAGACGGACATAGCTAAATCGACTCAGAATTTGATAAGGACCCAGAATATATATACTTTGTTGGGTCTCAGATGAATATTTCTTGGTGTTACACACGGAATGACAAAATTATATATACCCTCTATCACCACTGATGGTAGTGGAGGGTGTAAAAACATAAGAAACATCGTCAATTGTAAAACATATTTACATTTTACTCATGAATAAAGATGGGTTTCTAATCAATTAATAAATAGTATGGTCCCTATATAAAATACTTTCAAAAAACACTTCAAATTTGGACAAGGGTGAAAACTTAAATAAAAATTATTTTTGCTGATAAAATTCACATATAAATTTCCAGGTTACTTAAACGTTATATGTACTGACTTATAATTTCTTAAGATTACGAAAACCCTTCATATATCATAAAATAATAACACGAAAAATATGACTGCTGGGAGCAACCTGATAAGTAAGTGTGCTTTTTTATATTTGAGCCAGCTACAAATATTACAAATGTTTTAAGTAACAAGTAAGAGTGCTATATTCGGCTGTGCCGAATCTTATATACCCTTCACATAGCATCCAAACCAAGGGTGCCCAAGCCCTATGCGCTTGGTACTCTTTTGTTTTTGTAAATGCGCTTAGCTATAGACAGTGTGTTTTCTATACACTCTATGCGCTTAACCTTAGCAATACGTTGTTGTTCTTAACAGTATACAAGCAAGAGTAAAACAACAACACTTTCGTATTAATTGCTGGTAAACATTGTTGTTGTTGTTCTTAACAGTATACAAGCAAGAGTAAAACAACAACACTTTCATATTAATTGCTGGTAAACATTGACGAGACGGAGATTTTGTTTTTGTTTATCGTAAAAAAATTGTTTTAAAAAGCACTTGGAAAAAATTTATGTTAGTTTTAAATTTCAAACTTACATTATTCGCATATAAAATTATTGTACAATAAACCACAATCTACTCTCATATAATTGAAAACGTTTTAAATACTTTTTCTATTCTTTAAAAAATATATTTGCAAAACAAAAGGGAAAATTATTTTATTTTAACAAAAAATGCAAATCATATTTTTTTGCTGTATATACTTTGTATGTTTGGAATCCAAACATACAAAATATACAGCTGAATACAACCAAATACATCTACACACACACGTGTAGATCTTTTTCTATATACAGTGTTGTTGTTGCTTTTATAACAATTTTTTGATGAAATTTTCAGAGGTTGTCTCGGATTTTTGATCATATCTCCGTTATTTACTGACCGATTTTGCTGATTTTAAATAGCGATCTTCTCGAAAGCATGTCTAATAGAATTATTGAAGATTCGGATCTCGCCGATATCTGGGGTCCTCTAAAAACTGATTTCAACAGACAGACAGACGGGCAGGCAGACAGACGGACATGGCTTAATCGACTCCGCTATCTATAAGGATCCAGAATATATATACTTTATAGGGTCGGAAAATTATATTATAGAAATTACAAACGGAATGACAAACTTATATATACCCTTCTCACGAAGGTGAAGGGTATAAAAATGGCAAAAGCAACTCAAAATCAGATATAAATGTTTTATGATGTGAACCTTATCTCTGGCAGAGTATTTAGTTAAAACTTTTTTACAGTCCAATACGGTCTTAGATTTAGTTCTATCTCATGATATCGGCAATATCAAACTACCTGTAGTAGTTTGATATCGCACTTTTTGACTAAAGCAGTCCATCAGATTATTGAAGCATAAGCTAGAATTGGTCTAATTACACTTTTATTAAGCCAATTTGTCATAGTAGGAGTAAGATCCCATTTCATGCCATAGTTCTCCTACATATCGACCAGCATCGATATGCTTTGTTGATCCTATCTTCTATGTGGTGTCTCCATTTTATTTTCGGTCGAGGATTACACCTAAGTACTTAACTTTGTCTGTCACTGGTATCTTCTTGCCCAGAAAGCAAGGTTCGGTATTCGTACAAATTTTTGTTTTTCTTGTGAAAAAAACAGATTTTAGTTTTTGCCGATTCCGTTAGCAACGTTTCCAAAGCCTGTTATTTTTATACGTTCGGTGGCTGTCAGTCAGAAAAAAGCAAACAAAATGTTCTTCTTTTTATTTTTTAATTTAATTTTGTAAAAATTAATAACTTTTAGGCTCGTTAACAATAAAAAACTTAACCTATAGTTAGCTCTAACATAAATATTTAACAAAAGATTAAAAAATAATCGTTAACACAATGTCATTGTTAGCAATAACCAAAAGGTTAATTTAATCGAAAAATTTCTTCTAGTTAATTTTTAACTGCCACAATTAAAAAATATTATTAATAAATTATTTACAATAATGTCACATCATATAAATAGTTCCAGTCATTTATTTAACATATATATTAGAAATAAAAGATCTGCACCAAAAAAATATGTCCAAAAGGTCGCGGATGATGAGTTTAAAAAAGATACAGACTTTCTAAGGAGGCCGTTCGTTATGTTGGCCAACTGATATCAAGAGATGTACAATCAGTTGCAACAAGATATAGTCTATCGTATATTTTCATGTGTATGTAGATATTTATGTTGACCACTGATGCTTTTTTTGGAAATCGAGCTTTGAGTGTTAATGAAATGTTGTTGTTGACTCTTCGATATTACGCATCAGGAAATTTTCTAATAACTGTCGCTGATTATTGTGGAGTAAGTGTTATGACAGCAAGTAGAACTGTGAAAAGGGTATCAAAAGCATTGGCAAAACTGTATCCAAAATTTATAAAAATGCTTTTTAAATATTGCAAAATTTACAAAAGTTCTCGGAAGTATAGATTGTACTCACATACGTATTCAGTCTCCCGGTGGAAATAATGCGGAATTGTATCGAAATAGAAAGGGGTATTTTTTCCTTTAATGTACAAGTAGGTAAAGATATCTTATGGCATCCTATCTATTTATCAAAATATTTTTTTAGGCTATTTGCAACGCACATTTAGAAATTATGAATATTGTATATTTAATAATAGCAAAATAAAGGCAAAACTCGAAAATGGAGAATTTCAAGATTATTATTTGTTAGGTGATAGTGGATATGGCATTAAACCTTATTTAATGACTCCATTGACTAATCCCGTAAAACATGCAGAAATATTGTACAACGAGTCACAAATACGAACACGAAATACTATCGAACGATGTTTTGGCGTATTGAAAAGTCGATTTCCTATATTAAGTTTAGGTATGCGTGTATCAATAATTGTGGCATGTGCAGTGCTACACAATATAGCTATCAAATATAAAGTGGAAGAACCCTTGGGAGAGGTTAGTTTAAATTCGGGAACTACAGATGATCAAAGTTCTACAAATACAGAAGAATTTTCAACAAATATAGCACAATCCCATGTTAGAAGTCATCTAAATTCATTTTGACTCATAGTTTTTAAAATGATTAACATAAATTAAAATTTTATAATTGTTTGACTTTTAATTTTCAAATATTATTCACGATAACACTAACTAAAAGTTAAATAACATTTGCTTAATGTTAATGATATTTTTTAACTTTCTGTTAAAGATTCTTGTTAAATTAACTGAAAGATAGATAATTTTTTGTTTAATTTAACTAAACTATACTTTGTGTTAACGGGCATTAGAAATATATTAATAAAATCTAATAAATTTTGAAGACATAGAACTTTGCACAAATTTGGGTCATGTTTACATAGATATGTTTAATTGCGGCAACATTTAAACATCTTTAATATTTTATGACAATACGATTATTTTGTCTCACTGTGTTATTATTGAATTTTAACTTGTATTTATCTTATATGTATATGAGGAAGCGCAAAAAAATCAATTTCACATCGAAATTTGTTGTTTTATTGTGCGTCAAATAATAGTTTTCACACACAAATACCATTTTATTTTCTGTTTGTCTAAAAATAGACATTTGATATCGTGTTCACAAAAAAAGGAAAAAAAAAAACAAAAAAAAAGTAACTGTTTTATTTTTGTATGTTTCTTTATTTTGTTTTTTTTTAACTTTACATACAAAGTAAGTCATTAATGATGTACTTAATGGTAATCATTGTAAGCAAAGATTTTGCTGGGTCAGGTATCGAAGAAACTTTTTGTATAACAATTATATAAAAAAGTGATGAAAAGAAGTATCGCGACGTCGGATCATGATTTTGTATAGGCTATTGTTGCATTAGTGTTCCAATTTTCATGTAAATCGGAAGAAATTTTTTAAGTGTTTTTTGTTTAAATTAATATTATTTCTTAAAAAGTACAAAAAATCCAAGATTTAATGCAAACATATGGCTTAAAAGGAATTCATACAGAATAAGTGCTGGTCAAAACTAAAGCTCCTTCTTTATACTTTAATTTTTAATAATACCCACCATCAAATCATCGTTTTTAATAAACTTTGATATTATCAAAGCAATTTTCAATTTAATATTATCAAATTTTTTTAAGAATTGTGCTTTAAAAGAAAACAATAAAATAGCTAAGTAGTGGTGTAGTGTATTTTCACTGGCTCCTCTATTTTTATTAAAAATAAAACGGCTTACTCAACAACTTATTTGTAAGCAAAATATACTTCTTTAACTCTCTATTTGTAAGCGAACGTATGAGTACCCTATACAATTTGATAAATAGTTTATGGCTAGCAGTAATTATGATGAAGGGGACCTTAAATGTCAATTTCTGAAGGCAATGTTTAGGACCGATCGTTATAAAATATAAAAGGCTTGCACAAAACTTGTTTATGTAGAATTTCACCGTTGAACTCACATTTTTGATTCAGAATGAGCGTTAATGTCATTTTCTGTAATAAACTTTATATGGGGGACAGGGTCAAAAAATTCAAGAAAATGATTTAAGTTCCAATAACACTTTATTACGTCGAACTTCATTGCTATATAAGCTTGTTAAGGTCATATATGAGTATTAAAGTCATTTTCTGACCTTATACGGACCTTATATGAAAGGTAGAGTCAATTATGGACCAATTCTTATAAAATTTTACTGACTTTTGTCATCCATAAAAATAAAACCATATAAGCAAATCAAAAAATTGAAATGAAATTAACATATAAGATAAATACAAGTTAAAATTCAATAATAACACAGTGAGACAAAATAATCGTATTGTCATAAAATATTAAAGATGTTTAAATGTTGCCGCAATTAAACATATCTATGTAAACATGACACAAATTTGTGCAAAGTTCTATGTCTTCAAAATTTATTGAAAGAAAAAGCGAAAATAACCCACATAAACTCAATTATGCACGATTTATGAATTGCACCCATTTTTGCTCTCCCACTCTCTTTCTAATCAGCAAAAATCTTGCAATTTACCGTTATGTTTGTTCTTATCTATTCTTCTTGTTCATAAATCAGTTTAAAACGTGTTTCTTGAGAATTAATGCAGATTTTGTGAATTACTTTTATATTTAAAATAAATTGTTGATTTTTTGCATAAAAATGAGAAAAATATCTGAAGAAATTGAAAATAGTGTTGTGTGCCTGACGGAGAAGGGCTGTTCTTCACGTACTATTTCCAAGAGGCTTGGTATTAGTCAATCGGCGGTGATCGCAGCTCAAAAGAGACGAAATGTGACTCCCAAATCGCAAGCCAAAGGTCGACTAATGCTGGCCGACATGAGAAAGAACAAGCTGCTAACAACAAAGGGTGCTTCTCTGGCAATTAACAAAATGTAAGCGAATGGGCTTCTAGAAGAGCGCTCCATAATATCGGATATGCTTCCTTTGTTAAAAAAAAAACAAACCTACAATGTCCGATAAAAATGTTAAAGCGCGCTTGAAATTTGCAAGGGAGCACAGAAATTGTGGTCCAAATTTAACCATTTCCAGTCAGATGGAAAGCAATACTGCTGGCGTAGACCCGGGGAAAGTGTTCAAAGACACCATGTGAAGCAAACTGTTAAACATGGAGGCGGAAACATAATGGTTTGGGGTTGCTTTACATGATGGCATGTTGGCCCTTTGCATTTAGTAGATGGTATCATGCGAAAAGAGGACTATCTACAGATTCTACAAACCCATCATCCCAATTTTATAGACAAATGTGCTTATCCCGAAAAAGAAATTGTTTTCCAACAAGACGGTGATCCGAAGCACAAAGCAAAAATTGTAAAGGAATGGATTGGGAAACAAAATTTTCAATTGATGGAATGGTCAACCGTGAAAAGACGGCTCGGGCAGTACGAAGCAGTCCCAACAAACATGGGCAACCTTTGGGATCGTGTAAATGCCGAATGGAATCGAATTCCAAAAGAAGTTATCGAAAATTTGGTAGAAAGCATGCCAAACCGCGTAAATCAAGTTATTTCTAATAAGGGTCTATGGACCAAATATTGAAATTGGGTTAGTAATTAATTTTCTTGAAACGTGCAAAATTGAGTTTATGCGGGTTATTTTCGTGTTTTCTTTCAAACTCTTTAAATTAATTTCATTTATTATTGTTTCTTTACTCCTATTTGTTACTAATAAAATAATATTTTTTTTTTTGATTTGCTTGTATGGTTTTGTTTTTATGGATGACGAAAGTCAGTGTCGTGAACATGCACTCACTTCTGCACGCCACTGTACATAGAAATGAAACTGAGAGGGACAGAACATAAGTCTGCTGTCAAAAACCTAAGTCGTGAAAGTGTATTAGTTGAAGAATATATAACCCAACAAACACAAACTCTATCGTTTAATAATTTTTTATATTTTAATTTGATATTAAATTTCGATATTTTATGCAATAATGGTTTTAATTAGTTATTTTTATTAAATTTCAGTTGAACAATATAGAATATATAACCCAACAAACACAAACTCTATCGTTTAATAATTTTTTATATTTTAATTTGATATTAAATTTCGATATTTTATGCAATAATGGTTTTAATTAGTTATTTTTATTAAATTTCAGTTGAACAATTTAAGAACGATTTTAATTAAAAATTATTCTAAATTTGAAATAAACTCGTTGTGTTTGCCGGGTTGGACCAATATTGACACTTGAAAATAATATTAAAAAAATAAATACAATTCAATGCATCCCAAATGCAGTTTAAATACACCCTACACCACACTTCTGGGAACGGCATATTGAATATGTATTGAAGTTAGTAACACTTGCGTCAATGCAATGATGTTATCCGTATATGCTATACAAGAATAGGATCTTTACAAAATTCGACTCAAAAAATTTTATATATACGAAAATGTTACTGTAGATTGTTATATTGAGCAGAATATTTATCAATTAAGCAAATGCTAATCTCTTAAATATAACTTTTAGATTAAAAACTACTATATAACTTATTGCAACTTACTCGCAATGTGGTAGGGTATGATGTATTCGGACACATTTTGTACTTTCATATTTTTGTTATTTTATGTAAACAAAAATAATAAGACTCATACAAGTGTATTAAATTCACACAGAACTTGTACATGTGAGAGAGTAATATTTCTTACTCTCAGTAACACTTCTATTTATTTTTCTATGATTTGTACTTACAACACTTTTAAGAAAACGTTTCTAATTTTAAAAACTATTATTTTGTACCAAAGAATAAATAAGAAGTAAGACGCTGTCTATGATTTGTACTTACAACACTTTTAAGAAAACGTTTCTAATTTTAAAAACTATTATTTTGTACCAAAGAATAAATAAGAAGTAAGACGCTGTCAAAAAGTACCTAAGTCTACTGTCAGTCGGTACCTAACTCTAAGAATGTATTAGTAGAATTCTCAAGCCAACATAGTTCCAAAAAATCGAATTTAAAAATTTTGAAAAAAATATTACATTTGAATTTATATTTTTAAAAGATTTCTTTAAATATTTTGCAATATAATTTATCTAAAAACATTATATATGAACGTATCTTTGCATTTTAATATGCAATATTGAAATAATAATTAAGTTAGTTGAAATATTTTTTTCTTCAGTAATTTGATTTTGACGGCTATCCATACCCAGGAAAAACTTACATTGAAAAGTAATGAGTTAAAATGCTAATAAAACATCTTTTCACTAATTTTTTCATTAGCATTTTAGCTCATTATTTTAACAGGGTCCCTGATGTCAGGGAGTTTAAGAAGTATAGTATAATAATAAAAAGCACAGCACCACTCTTGAGCTATTTTATTGCGAGTCAAATAATGGTTTTCAAATACAAAGTTAATGTTTCTTTCTTTTTAATAAAACAAACAAAGCAAACAAAATGACAAAGCCGAAAATAAAGTACTTCCATTTGAGATTAAACGAAAGTCATGACTCGTGTACTACAAAGTAATGCAGACGGCATTACTCATTGAAAAATAAGGGGTTATGGAAGTACAACACATTACAGAGTTTTTGCTGGGTAAGTCATCCTAAAAAGACTTAAAAAGTTACCGATTTCTATGAATTTTGTTTATAAAAAATAATTTTAATTGTATATATGTATGAAGAAGTTGCTTTAGTTTCGACCAGTACATACTAGTGTATTCAAACGATTAATCGTCGATCAGTTAATCGATTAATTTCTGACGATTAATCGTTCGAATAAATGAAAATTGTCAAATTTCAAATAACGAATAAACCGAATAATTTCTATCAAATAACCGATTAAGAAAAACTCACTATTTAGCAGTAAAATTACTATATATTTTCTACATAATTGAATATTTTTATTATAAATTTTCTTCTTTTCTTAATTTCTTACTAATTTTTCTATAATAAACAAAATTAATATGATGATTTTTGAAAAGAAATCATGGAAATAATTATATAGCATTTATTTCTACAACCAGTTTTTTGGGAACATTGTTGTGTTCTTAAGTTTTTCCAATAAGTTCTTCAGCAACAGTTATAGTTGAACTAGTGTTTAAGGGAACGTTTGAATTCTACAACTTAAAGAAACAGTAGTTTCTTTATATAGAAAAGCATTTCAGATAAACGGGAATGGTTTATAATATTTGAGAAGAATTAAACATAGAATTATAGTGAAAGAAGTGAAAATAATAATTTTGTATATAAACCGTTCAAAAGTTATTTTCAAACATGAAAAAATATATGGTTACAGGAAAATGTGGACCATTAGTATTAACTCTGTGTACTCAGTTTTTCATAATCGGCTCTTTAAAGGACTTTAAAGTTTAAAAGACAACCGATTTCAAAAGATGAATTCCAAATTTATATTAAAAAGTTGGCATTAATATTAATTTCAAATGAAGGTGACTTCCTCTGCTTCGAAATAATATAATTTATTTCAAATCATCAAGAATGAATTGAAAATCTTAAAGAAAATTTTTCACAAAAAAGTAGTTAAAAGTTTTTGTGTCGTAAATGAAACGTTTTTAAATTTAATTTCTTTCTCATATTTTTTCTAAGTGAGACAGGTAAATAATATATGTATATAGAATGTACAGATTACCAGCATCCATTTGACACCAATATTAGCATCATAAAATGCATATACATATATTAAATATTTGTTTGTATTCCTTTAAACTTTGAAATCCTTTAATAAGGACATAAAAATCGCACCAATATTAGCATCATAAAATGCATATACATATTTTTAATATTTGTTTGTAGTCCTTTAAACTTTGAAATCCTTTTATAAGGACATAAAAATCGCAGTACGCAGAATTGCTATAAGTGTAATCTATTTTCACATGCTTATCAACTTTTCCATATTTGAAAGCTTTTTTCAAAATTCTAACAGTGGTTAATATGAAGAAAATTATTGTAAAAAGCAATAGTAACATCTAGTTTCCTTTTGTTCGAATAACCGAGTAATTTTTAATTATCCGATTATTAACCGGCTAACGTAAAACCTCAAATAATTATTTGTCGAATAAACCGAATAAGACAAAAACCCGAATAATTGAATACTCTAATACATACTGTGTATGAATTCCTTTTTATATTTTTAAATCATATAACTGCATTAAATGTTGTTCGTACTTTTTTATAGTTAACATATTATATTACTTAAAACAAAAAACAGTTATAAAATTTATATAGCGATAAATATTTTTTGCATTTTGCACTTCGCTACCCCAATAGAAATTAAATACATAATAATTAAAATATTTATTTAGTTAATTAATTATGCAATTTTTCCCTTTGGTGCGTATACATATCTGATGGTTTTCCTACTCGCGAATATGCAACGTAAAGCTGTAATGTGAAAACCATGGATTTTCTATATTAAGTCCTGAAACTTGTAAGGACTGACCATGAGCTTTTTTTAATCTACACAAAAAAAATAAAATTCAAAATCAAACAAAAAATTCATAAAGCCAAGAATTTTTTTTACCAAAATAGGACTTATCACAGAAATTTCAGAATTTTTCTTATTAAAATTTATTTACGAAAAACATTAATTTCGCAACATTTCCAGACAATTATTTTACTAAAACAATAACACAAGTTATTTACATTTGTACTGAAATTCAAGAAAATTTTTTATCTGAAACACACTGTTGCCAATTTAGCTATTTTCTCGTCAAATCTAGCGATTTTTGAATCCATTTTACTGGAAAAAATATTATTTAGCTATTAGCTAGTAATCTAGCGATTTTTAAGTTACTACAAAGTGACACTTATATAACGGTATTATATACGAACAAAAGAAATAAACAAATAACATGAATTCTTTTTGTTGTGTTTTTATGTCAATTGTTTGAGTGAAATAAAATTAAAGTTTTAAATAAAGTTTTAAGCTTCTAAAAATAATCAGGAAAACGTTAGGAATGGGGCCTAAATACAATCAAAAATTTCGGAGTGAGTGGCTTATGATACCGAGGGACCAGGTCCATCCAAAAAACCCTATTTTTTATAGAAAATTCAATTTTGAGCAAAAATTCTCAAATCGCATAGTCGATATCAAATTATAGTGACCTGTTTTATATGACCCAATATGTTCTTAATCATTTTGTAACGGGTTTCGATAACCCCGCCCCTGGTATGGATATAATAGGCAAAAAACCAAAAAATCCCATTTTTGGGATTTTTTAAAACTTTTTTGGGAATTCCGGGATTTCTAATAAGAAAATTCGAACTTTTTATTTAATTTTAGATTTTGAGTAAAAAATCTACCTAACTGTAAAATTTCATCAAAAAATATTCATAAATAAAATTTTTATTGCAATTTGAAAAATTTGTATCTTCGCAAAAACTGAATAAAAAACATTTTTTAATTTTTTTAAAAAAAGTATTCCGCGAATTTTTTAATTTTCTAATTTGAAAAATAGACAAAATTACCTTTCCATTGATATATAACATGCCTACCTAATGTTTTTTAAGTGACAAATTAATTAGGGAAAACTCAACATCTTTTAGAAAATTTACCTAGCACTATTATTTTCATCCATAACGTTAACTCTTAAATTTGTTACATATATTAAAAAATTTTCAGGTATTATTTTTTAAACTGTAATGATTTTTACCCCTATAGGTCACTTTAATAGGTAGCTTATTAAAGTGACCTATTGAGGAAAAATTCATTACATAAGGATACGTTAGACATATTAGGTAGAATATCATAACCCTTTAAAAAATAATTTAATTTAAGTACCTGTAATTAATATATAAGACAGGTTTATATCTGTTTGTAATTATTTGTAATTTTCTAACCATGGCGATCGTACTAAAAAAATGATTTGTGCTCCATTTTAGTTGAACACTCTTCAGCTCCTTTTCAAGATAAAGTGAACTTCTTATTGAAATATATTGAAACTGCACATAAAAATAAAGTGGATAAAACTGATATATGTAAAATTGAAAATTTTATAAAATCAGTTGATATAAAACTGAAGAGTGTTCGGTATTCCATTGCTAAATTTCGATCGAAATTTTCTGATTGGCTGGATGAATGTGTAGAAGTTGCTATTTGCGTATCAACTGTTGGTGCTCCCTGTAAGCAGTATGAGGATTTGAGCTCAAAATCTAAGAGGAAAAGGTTATCAACTTCACTAGAAACCTTATCTAACGAAGAAGTTTCGGACACTTTTAAAGCAATGTTAAGAAAAGAAAAACAGCCTTTGGATGCCATAAAAATTGCAAATATTCTTCCAACCGCATCACCAAGACGACTGAAAAGAATTGTAAAGAGTATACCCACACCATCATCTGATACAACGTTCACTGAGGAAGAAGCTATTGCGCTTATGTTGCAGCTGGGATTAAGTCGTGATAACTACATAACGTTAAGAAAGGCGCTATCTGAAAAAGGAGTGGATGTTTTACCATCATATGACAAAATAAATGAAAAGAAGAAAAGCATTATACCACCTCCTATTGAAATAACTGATCGGAAGGCTGTTATTGGACTCGGCGCTCTACTCGAAAATACTGCTTTAAGGATTGCTTCTGACTTTTCTTCAGACCAACTAAAAAAAATAAATTCTTGTGATCTTCAACTCATTTGTAAGTGGGGATGTGATGGATTATCAGCACTCTCGGAATATAAACAAATCAACACAAGTGAATCATCTTCCGAGTATAAAAGTGTATTTATGGCATCGCTAGTTCCATTAAGAATTCGAAAGTATGCTGACAGCGATTCTCCATCAACCAGTTTCGATGATATTTGGAAGAATTCGACTCCAGGATCCAAAGCTTTTTGTAGGCCAATAAGCTTTGAGTATATAAAGGAATCCAAAACAACAACGCAAGATTTGATAAATCGTATTGAAGCAGAAATTAAAAACTTGGAACCTATAACAATCGAAATAGAAAATTATTCGTTTAACATGTCCTATGATTTAAAACTTACAATGATTGATGGGAAAGTTGGAAATGCCATTACAGGAACATCATCTACTTGGTACTGCTACATATGTGGTGATAAAAAATCAGAATTTTCGAATATTTCCAAGCAAAGATCAATAAATGAGGAAACATTACAATTTGGAATATCCCCCCTACATGCTCGCATACGATTTGTGGAACATTTTCTACATTTAGCATATGATTTAAAGTACAGAAGCATATCGGAAAATGCAAACAAAAGTGCAAATAACAATAAGGAGTTAATGGAAATGAGAGCCAGTGAGAAACGAAGAATTCAAGAGGAATTTAAAAAGCGGATGGGATTAAATATTGATAAACCACTCACAGGATATGGAAGCACAAACGATGGTAATACCGCTAGACGTTTTTTTAAACATTTTGAAACTACTTCCGAAATAACCGGAATTAGTATGGATTTACTGCAAAAGGTCAATATTATTCTAATGGCGATAAATAGCAAGCATAAAGTGAACGCAACAAAATTTGGAGAGTATTCTACAAAAGTTTCTAAATTACTTTTGGAATTATATCCCTGGAAAGAAATGACACCTACAGTTCACAAGATATTATGTCATGGAAAGGTCATCATAGAACATAATATTCTGCCTTTAGGAGAGCTTACAGAAGAACCCCAAGAATCGAGGAATAGAGACTTTAAGCATATTCATCAGTTTAGCTCAAGGAAGTGTTCTAGGCAGTCTCAAAATGAAGATATTTTTAATAATCTGATTCTATCTTCTGATCCTGTTTTATCTACTATAAGGAAACGTTGGATTTGCTACAAAACGTTAGCATTTGAAAATATTCATGAATTTAAAGATTTACTTTATCTTTTAGATATGGACTACTGTGATACCGATTATTTTACAAAATTATATTAATTTATAAAAAAAATAAATAAAGACTATTTTTATATAAAATAAATACTTGTTAATTTTTTTTTAGGGATAAAGAATAAAAGATTAATCGTAAAAAGTGGCTGTAAAAATTCATAAAAATTTAGGTAGTAAAACATGCCTAACAAATGTATGGATGAAAATAATAGTACTAGGTAAATTCTCTAAAAGATGTTGAGTTTTCCCTAATTAATTTGTCACTTAAAAAACATTAGGTAGGCATGTTATATATCAATGGAAAGGTAATTTTGTCTATTTTTCAAAACTGTATATAATTTTTGAAAATTAAAAAATTCGCGGAATACTTTTAAAAAAAAAAATTAAAAAATGTTTTTTATTCAGTTTTTGCGAAGATACAAATTTTTCAAATTGCAATAAAAATTTTATTTATGAATATTTTTTGATGAAATTTTACAGTTAGGTAGATTTTTTTACTCAAAATCCAAAATTAAATAAAAATTTCGAATTTTCTTATTAGAAATCCCGGAATTCCCAAAAAAGTTTTAAAAAATCCCAAAAATGGGATTTTTTGGTTTTTTGCCTATTATATCCATACCAGGGGCGGGGTTATCGAAACCCGTTACAAAATGATTAAGAACATATTGGGTCATATAAAACAGGTCACTATAATTTGATATCGACTATGCGATTTGAGAATTTTTGCTCAAAATTGAATTTTCTATAAAAAAAATAGGGTTTTTTGGATGGACCTGGTCCCCTCGGTATCAAAAATTTTTAGGTTTTGTTTCATTTATCGTATTTTATGTAAAGTCAGCTTTTCAAAAAGTATAAATTCTATATACATCTTCTTAGAAACTTTTTAGATAACTTAAAAAGAAAAAAGATACTTTTTTCCCAAAAAAATGGCAAAAAATCGCCTTTTTTTAATTTTTTAAATTAAAATGCCTATAACTTTGGACTCAGTCATGATTTTTACATAATTCTTTCACTGCTTGATATATAAACTTGTTGTTAAGCGAATATCATTTTTAGATGTGATAAAGATATCGTTTGTAAAGTATGACATCAATTAATTTTTGCTGGGATATAGTAGTACATATAGGCGAAACTGAAGCGGTTTTCAAAAAAAATATTCTTTTTTTATTTGACATTTTATTTTAAATTGAACAAGTTAGAGTGCTATATTCGGCTGTGCCGAATCTTAAATACAAATATTTGATCAATTACTTTTTTAATTGATCAAATATTTGTAGAAATAAGTTTTCTGATGTATTTAATAGAAAAAATCCCAAAAGTTAAATCTATTACAATTCCAAGATTTATTGAACATTATAAATTTAGTAATTTGCATGTAAGTATGTGTGTGAAAGATTTAGAGATTTTCAAAATACAAATACATATATAATTTTGTTCAACACAAATTGATAATGCTCTTTAAATACGGTACGGTTAAAGCGCTTTTAGGGGCTGGACCTAATATAGGAGAAATAGAAGTATACAAAACTAATATTTTTGCCAAATAATGTATCAGTAGCTTAATTTGGTAATAAGTAATATGCGTTTAAGAGGTTTTCGTAAAAGGACTTTGTATGCAATTATGTACATAAAGACAAAATTTCAGAATTCTGTATCCATATGATATATAATGATATATAAATATTGTGAATTTAAATGAATTTCTGGACCTAGTATGAGAGCTAGGACCAAATATGGACCGGTCGTAAAAAAATTTTATAGTGTATGGGAGTTATTACCAAATATGGTCCGATCGAAAAAAATCTTTCTTTGTAATATTTCTGTATATAAGATACTTGTACCAAACTTTATACCGATATCTTAATTTAGTAATGAGTTATGCGCGTCCAACTGATTTTCGGTAGGGAACCTTGTATGTGAGCTATGACCAATTATGGACCGATCCAAAAAAAACTTTCATTGTACTAGTTCTTTATATAAGAGCAATACTTGTAACAAATTTTATATCGATATCTTTATTTAGTAATGAGTTATGCGTTTATGTGATTTTCGGGAGAGGACCTTGTATGGGAGCTATGACCAATTATGAACCGATCCAAAAAAGCTTTCACTGTAATATTTATGTATATAAGAGCAATACTTGTACCAAATTTTATATCGATATCTTAATATAGTAATGAGTTATGTCCGTTTAAGTGATTTTCGGGACCTTGTATGGGAGCTATGACCAATTATGGACCCATCCAAAAAATTGTTCCTCTGGATAAATTCTATTGTCATAAAATTTTAATTTCTAAAATTTTGTGAAAATATCGACATTACGACTTGTATGGAATTATCTTGCATAGTTTTCGAGAAAATTACATCAGAATGTGTAAAAATGCTTATTTTTTCGAGGTTGTTTCAAATTTTGATTCATAACTTTTCCCGATGTGAACCGATTTTGCCCATTTTCAATGCCAAACAACTTAGGAAAACTAAGAACATTTGGTTGAAAAAAAATAAATACTCATAACATTTCCAAAAATTTTATATGAAACAAATAAATTATTTATTGTATTTGGACAATAATAATACGCAAAATTTCTTGTTGAATCTATTCAAATTAAATTTTAACAAAAATTTTACTAATTCTATAAAGTTAAAATTTGAAATAAAGTACTTATAAACACTTATATATACCTTCAACAATTTCATTTCACATTCTGAAAATTACTATTTTGTACTGTGATAACTTAAACACTTATACATTAAATGTTATAAACCAAATAAGAATTATATCAATTCATTTTAGTACATACCAAAACTGAGAAATTCTTAAAGAAAAACATTTATCAGTAAAAATATTAACTGAAAATTAAATTTATTTGGATAAAGTGTTTGTTAAAAAATATTTTTCTTCTGTGTGATAATTAAACAAATTCGTTATAAGCCCAAATGAAGAGTTTTATAAAAATCGAAATTAAATTTAAGCCAACCATTGTTAAGAAAAAAAGTTGTGCATATTTTTTCTGTGTAGTGTTATCAATTTAAATTTATAGTTTAGGTGCTCTTCGTCGAGTTATCTTGCAATACAAGATACACCGCGTTTTAATTAATTAATTAATTAATTAATTAATTAATTAATTATCAAAAACAGGTAGGAAAGTATAGTCGGGCATGGCCGACCATATACTTTTAAAATTTTTATTTTTTATAAAGAAACTTTTATGTTAAATTTTACCTTTATTCCAAACTATTTAAGCAAACGAGTAAAGAATTATAGTCGGGCGCGGCCGACCATATATTTTTAAAAGTTTTATTTTTCATAAAGAACCTTTTATGTAGAATTTTACCTTTATTCCAAACTATTTAAGCAAACAAGTAAAGAATTAAAGTCGGGCGCGGCCGACCATATAATACACTACACTATAGTGCTGTAGGGTATAAAAAACATTAAAATGAAAACCAGTTCTGTTAATCTAAACTTTGCAATGAAATTATATATTTACATTAACGATCTTTTTTATACTTTTTGAATGCATAAACATTGTCAGCTCTCGGTTGATGTTATTATACCCTTCACCTTCGTGAGAAGGGTATATATAAGTTGGCCATTCCGTTAGTAATTTCGATAATGTAATTTATTAATTTCTTAATTTCGATAATGTAATTTATTTATATTTTGCTGTTATTTTAGCTTGTTTCTCTATAACCGAAATTCACTTTTATCCTTCTTCAATACTTTGAAAAGTTTATATTATTAGAAAATTTTGGCTTATAATATTTTAAAATTATGTGTCAATTTACTTGTATAATAGTATTTTTAAATAATTTAAAAGAAATTTGTAACCGTCTATGGCCTTATAAAGGCTAGGTTATGGTAATAAATAAATTAATAAATAAATAAATAAATAATATAATTTTCCGACCCTATAAAGTATATATTCTGCATACTTATAGATAGCGGAGTCGATTAAGCCATGTCCGTCTGTCTGTCTGTTGAAATCAGTTTTTAGAGAACCCCAGATATCGGCGAGATCCGAATCTTCAATAATTCTGTTAGACATCCCAGCAGTTCGACAAAGAGTCAATGCATACGAAAGAGACAGTAATTTCCACTAATAGTTAACCACCTGGATGATCGTAATCCGTATGTTTTGGGTCATTCGTCTCGAATGTACCCTTTGTAATCGAGAATGAAGACAGTCGTCACTGTAGTGTCCCCTTTGTAAGCGGGAGCGGAGGCAATTGTCTCTTTACTGTCTCTTTGTAGGGTGTAGAGTGACGATTGACTTCCTCGTAGGACAAGCCCATGTTAAAATGGTTGGTCACCTGTGTTGTCAAGTGGCTAGGGGCCACTACAAGTGGTAGGTTAAATGGTCAGTTCGGGACAGTCCCGTCGAACTGCTGGGCCCAGTAGTTCGACAAAGAGTCAATACATACGAAAAAGATAGTAATTTCCACTAATAGTTATCCACCTGGATGATCGTAATTTGTATGTTTTGGGTCATTCGTCTCGAATGTACCCTTTGTAATCGAGAATGAAGACAGTCGTCACTGTAGTGTCCCCTTTGTAAGCGGGAGCGAAGACAGTCGTCTCTTTACTGTCCTCAAGTATCTAGAGATTATATATTTTTTTGTTGTACTTCCAAAAGTAGTTATTTTACCCATCTTTTGGAGAAATGATTATTATTTTCTACTAATATGCCACCATCTGGTTGACTCAAATTTATAACTTTTGGGTCAATCGTCACACTATTGTCTCATAGTATTCTGGAGAGTAGACACTTGAAATTTTTAAATTTTAGTTCCATTAATATCTTACCACCTGTCTGACTCCAATTCGTATGTTTTTGGTCTTTCGTCACAAATAAACTCTTTGTAATCGAGAATGAAGACAGTCGTCACTTTAGTGTCCCCTTTGTAAGCGAGAGCGGAGGCAATCGTCAAGATAATTTGATGAAATTTGGACCAAGCATGTTTTTTGGCACAAAGACGAAGCCTATTGAAAATGGTTGAAATCGGTCCATTATTTCACCTAGCCCCCATACAACCGTACCTCCCGATTTGAACTTTTTATGCCATAATCACGTCAAATATTCTGCTATCTCTCTAAAAATTAGCACAAATAAGTTTTATATAAGTATAAATGACACTGCAGATTTTCGTAAGGATCGGCCCTTATTTGACCCTAGCCCCCATACAAACCCCCCTTCAAAAAATGACTTAAACGTCTAAAATTGACTTGTAACCATCTGTATCGCAATGAAACTCTTATTTAGAAATATATCCTTTTTCAAAATTTACCGAGGATCGGCCCATATTTGACCTATATAAAGCCTTTTTAGAAATTTTAGTTTTTTATCAATAAATGGCTTAAATATTTTGGAATTATGGTAATATTCAATATAAAAGTTTCTTTACAAAAAATAAAAATTTTATAATAAGTAAAAATTTAAAAATATACTCATGGTGTAGGGTATTATATGGTCGGCCATGCCTGACTATACTTTCCTACTTGTTTTCAAAATCGTTAAGTGAGTTTTTTATTTATACTAGAGGGTAAAAAAATATTGTATATCCCAAGGCATTAGAATAAGAATTATTCTTTAAGACTAAAGGTATATATTAAATTTTAGCAAGCAAGAAGTATATATCATTAATGTACTATGTTAGAGTTTAAATGAAATATATTGTCATCAATCGAAATTATAATAAACCTTTAAGGAAAATTTTAAATATTTTTTTTATTATTATGTATTTAATTTCAATAGGGGTAGCGAAGCAGACCGGGTATTAGGTAGTAAAATATAATATCAAACAAAAATATTAAAACTTGTTAAACGAGCTTGTGTTTGTGGGGTTAAAATGTAAAATGAAATAGTTTCTTTCAAATTTTCGTTTTATTGAATTAGTAAAATTATTGTAAAAATTCAATGTATATCTGATTCAAATAAAATATTTGGTTGAATTTCAGTACAAATACAAATATTAAGCGAATATTTAATTTCGCTTAAATTTACGAAAAAGAAATTACAAAAGTTTTTCGTACTTTCGTAAAATTTTTAAAATTTGAATTTGATTAAATAAAATTCGTATATTAAAAAATGTAGTTACGCATTTTTTTCTTAAAGTTAAGCAAATATTGTTTTCAGTGTGCGAACAAATGTTAGGTTTTTGTTTTTGCTCAATAATATTTCATATTATTTCCTAATGGTGAAATAAACATGACGAGTTTTTAATATTTTAATGGCCAACGATAAAACTTAAAAATAAGGAAATCCAAATAGGATTTTTACAAGAAAATAGTATTCTATTTTTTGAACAAAACCTGCTTATACGAAACAATTTAGAACAAATATTTGTTTTTTTATCGATATCTTTTAAAAAATTGCTAAAATGTACAAAATGCATAGGTAGAAATTTTAAGGTTGTTAAAAACATATTATGCAAGAAACATTGTCTTTTTGTGCAATATTTCACGAATAAAATAAAATTTTGCTGGATTTTATTAAATTAGTACTTTTGGATACACGATATCGATGTTTATATAATACATCGAATTTTTAAGAATATTTTTCACTCAGGTATATTTATAAAAAGGCAGGTAAATGCGTATTTTACAATGACTATAAAAACATAAGACTTAAAATAAAAATTTGACCAATGTATATGTTCCATATGTAAATTTATGTTTTTTACCTACTTCTGATGACATAATAAAATAAAATTCTACAAATATGTTGTCCTTAAGTGTTTCTTGCAATCACAAACAGCTTTGATTTTTTATTGCTCTAAAAAATTACCTTTTAAAGTTACGTAAGGTTACAGTAAATATTTAGGTATTGTATATTGAACTCGATTTTATGGAGGTAATAGGTAATCCCCAGAAAAACATGTTTAGAATTTATTGGGAAATTTGTTTATTTCAAGCAATGTGATTGTCGTAAATAAATAATTTTTTATAGTTTAATTTTTGTTTGGTATTGAAATAAATCAGGCAAATCGGTTCACTACATAAAAGTTATGAACCAAAATATTAAAAATTTCGAAAACAATCTAAGTAGAAAAATGCCGATATACTTGGTACATGCGTTCTTTGGTTATGGACGAAGAAGTTTTGGTTTAAAAATATTGTTTTTTTTTTTTTTCAAAATGCCGTAAGATGAAGGATGTATTCTATGTATAACTTGTATTTTTTATACACTCCACCACCGATTATAGAGTGTGTATATAAATTTGTCATTCCGTGTGTAACATCAAGGAATATTCAGACTACCTCAAAAAAATCATGTTTTTTCGTAATTCTTAAGTAGTTTTCTTAGAATTTATCCAATGAATTTTTTGTACCAGGGAGTATGTTGCAAATCATAAGAATTATTTCAAAATTTTCCATAGCCCCCATACAAAGGTATATATTTCCGAAAATCAATGTTTTCAAGATAAATTTAAGCACGACGATAGTCATACCAAATGTGTAGTGTGTTAACTCCCCCCTCCTTAAAAATCAGCGTCCCGCTGATCAATTGACAACCGGTTTTAAGTTATCTGTAGTATTCAGCACTGGCAAGGTAATACGACCGAATATTTTCTTCCAGATTACGACCAGAATTATCACCATTGTTACAATACACAAGAACATTGCAGCATTCGACACATGACGCGCTAGACTTCGAATATGTTCAATATTCCTTTCATGGAGTTCATTCAAAAGATTAGTGTCAAGTTTGCGCTTTTTTTTCGTACACATTCGGTAGTAGTGGAGGAAGCGCCTGTAAGCTTATGATTCTTTCATTTGTAAAATTTCTCTCACCGACTACAATTGTTTCGTTAAAAATTCGTATAAGATATGTCCCATTAATGCTCACAGTATTTTGTTCAGAAGAAACATTTCCTCTGAAATTGCTGACGTATATGAGTTCTATTATAGTTTTCTCATTCGAACGGAATGTACAATTTGCGTTGGTTCCCCTTAAAATTCTCGATAAGCAGTCCTCGTCTTGTAGCTTTTCTAGTTGTTCTAATGAACAAATTGTGACGTTGTTAAGTGATGAACAGTGATCCTTAATGCCATAAATTTTCTCGTAATTTAAAAGAACCGTGTTAAATTTTAAATCAAGGTGACGATTTACGAATATGGCCGCTCTAAGAATAATTTTATTGTATCTACTAGAATCAACCTTTGGTATTGATATTACGTATAATAATGACGTTCCGTTCGATAATATACTTGGCTTTCCATATTCTATTGCTTCGATCTCGTTATTGTATGGAAGAGATTCGACCTCAGAAACAATCTGATGAATTTCTTCCATATTCAACAAATTTGTATTCACAATGCCTCCTTTTGCAAGTTGGCAAGCCCGTACAATTTCCGCAATATCCTCCTTGATCGCTATTACTTGGTTAAGTGCTTCACGGATGTACTAGCCGTACTAGCTCATCAGTTATACTAAATAAATCCTTATTTACAACGTACTGCTGCTCATTATTTTCAATTAATTTCTGCTGGCTGTCCAAAATCGTATTCCAATCGATTGCGTCAGGGTTTCCAGCTATCCATTTCCATGCAGAGCCAACCCAATCTATGGATCTCTTATGTCTTGTGATTCCTTTCATTGTTGTTATTCGGTCGTACGCCTTTCTTAGTTGATATTCGAACATCTCCTTTCCCTTCGCATCTTTTGCAGTTGCAGTAAATACATCTGCAGTTGTTCGAAGCATCTCCTCAAATTTGTCCAGATGTATCACATGTACGATGTTTAGATATCCGTTTATAAGCCATCCTTCTCCGCCCTTGATTGTTACAAGCGGTGACCGGTACTCGAATACGTGAAAACTTCCAACATTCGTTGAAAGTAAAAAAAATACTTAAAAATTCAAAATGTTAAATATATTTTAGTACTTATAACTTGGGTGCTATGCGTAGAATTGGACGAGTTTAATAGTGCTTATATCAAATAAAATATATACTAAAGGTACAGATTGTACGAAAAACTTGATAAGGTTAGTTGGTTATTAATCAGTGTTCTATTGGTTTTAAAAAATGATTTAATATAATTGTAAAATTTCAATTTCTTAAATACTAAATTATTAAAAATATTTTTTTGTTTTATAATAGCTTTTAAATTTCCAATAAAATAATTTTTTTATATAAAATTTTTTTCCTTTTTTTAGATTACAATTAATAATGATAATGGTTACATTCATGATTAGTATGTTATGATTTCTGGGGTAAATGCAAGGGTACACACTTTTATATTTTAACATTTTTAATTTGTGCTTTGTGGTATTTTCTCCCAGTTGTAGTTCGGATAGTAACTCTATTGTTGGTGGATACCTTGTTATGTTTGTATAGAGGTTTGTGTTTCGGTTTAATTTGTCTATCTTTAATTAAAACATCCTGATTTTCACTAAACTCAACTGGATCCGATCTATTTCTATTCAGACGATCGTTCACCGTATTCTGATTATACTCGATAAGGCCGCGAATATCCTCATTGACTTGGTCGCGAAAATTTGTTAACTGTTGATAATTAAACCGTTGAGACCAATTGAAAAAAATATCTGACGGTTTTCTCTTAATAACCGAGTGTATCGTATTATTATAACGATCCACAGCAAGATTAATCAATTCTTTGGGACTAAGATTACCTACATCTCTAGCCAAACACCTGTATATTTCAATAAGAGTGGAGTGAAATCTTTCCACTTGCCCGTTTACTTCACTTCTTTGTACAGGTGTATAATATATTTCTATATTAAGAGATCGTATAAAATTAAGAATAAGTGGACTCAAGAATCCTCTTTCGTTATCCGAAACGATAATGCGAGGTGCTGTGAAGTAATGCAAAACTTTTGAAAGTTTGTTTCTCAAATGGATAGCAGATGGGTTTTTAATGTGGAAAAGTTTAGCAAATTTAGAAAATTTGTCAATGCAACTGATGAATTTAAGACCCTGAATTTCGAAAATGTCAATATGTAAAATTTCACATGGATAAGTTGGAACAGGAGTTGGTTGAAATTTAGGTTTACTTGGGTGTCTGTCATATTTATTCAACTTACAAACGTCACAGTTTTTTGCGTATTGCTTGACAAGACTTCCCATGCGGGGGAAATAAAATTTCTCCAAGATCTGTTGCCCATTTTCCCTTGGGTTTCGGTGAGCTCGCCTATGCTCATTCTCAATTATGCTACAGATCCTCTCGGGATTACTTATATCCTGAACTATTCGTTGAGTAATTCTTATTTTATACGAAACGAAGTGAGCCAAATAGACCTCATTCAATAGTGGAATAAAATATTCCGGTATCTTAATACCATTAATGCAGGCTGGCTTTAAATACCTTTTAAGTTTTTCCGAAAGTGTTTCAAAAGTCACTTGCTCCATGGTAGCATGATACCTATTGAAATGTTTCCTCCTCTAAGCCTCCGTCAACTGTCACTGTCCCAGATCCAATTTCTAAAGCTGTAAATGCGCATCGATTTGATTTAAAACCGAAAGTCTGGAAAGTGCATCCGCCACTACATTCTACTTGCCAGGTTTATATACAAGTTCATAATTATACCCTTCAATCCTGGCCTTCCATCTTTTCAGTTTGGAGTTATGGTTTTGGTTCCCAAGAGCGTAGGTTAGCGGTTGATGATCGGTAAAAATTTTAATTTTTTTCGCACCGTACAGATAAGATCGCAAGTTATCCAGAGCCCAGGCTATGGCTAGCATCTCCTTTTTATTAGTAGCATAGTTTTCTTCCGTTTTACTCAAAGAACGAGAGATATATGCTATTGGTCTATCTATATTGGAATGATCTTGAGATAATACTGCTCCGATTGCGTAGTTTGAAGCATCAGTAGTTAGTATAAAAGGCTGATCAAAGTCAGGAAAGGCTAAAACTTCAGATGACATTAATAAAGTTTTTAAATCATTAAAATCTTGTAATGCCTCTTCCGTGAGAGTAATGGGAACCTTCCTGGATATATTCGCCTTAATTTGTGCGTTCTCCCCTCTTGTAAGATTTGTCAATCCCTCACAAATTTTCTGTAGTAGGATGTCATACCAAGAAAACTTTTCAAGTCCTTAAGTGTTGCAGGAGGTGTTAACTTCTGTATGGCCTCCACCTTACTTGGGTCTGCTCGTATCCCATCTCCGGAGACTATATATCCCAGGAATGACACTTCTGTTTTAAGGAACAAATACAATTTCCAAGTTATTCAAGTGATCTTCGAAATCTTGTCCAAAAACAATAATGTCATCGATGTAAACGTAACAAATTTTACCGATATATTCTTTGAGGATATCGTCAAACATCCTTTGGAAGATAGACGGAGCATTCTTTAGGCCGAATGGCAGGCGCAGAAATTAATATTTGCCGTTCAGTGTGGAAAAAGCAGTCTTTGGGATATCAGAATCTTTCATTGGGATTTGATGGAATCCAGACGTTAAATCAAGAGTAGTGAAATATTTCGCTTTGTCCAAGCTGGCCAATGTAGAGTTAATGTCTGGGATGGGATATGTATCAGATATTGTGACGGCATTTAACCTTTTGAAATCGATCACCATTCGATATTGTTTCTCCCCGTTTGGCTTAGGTTTTTTGGGCACCACACATATAAGCGAATTATATGGGCTTTTTGAGGGCCTAATAATATTTTGCTCTAGGAGTTCCGAAACTTGTTCTTCCACAACAGACCGTAAGTTCGTTGGATATGGATAACTTTTGGTATATATAGGTTCATTAGTAGAAGTCTTGATCTCGGCTCTGACAGAGGTCAAAGCCATTTCACCAACCTCAAGAGCGCCAAACAATAAAGCAAATTTCTCCAGGAGATTACCCAGTTTATGTGTCACCTCTTTGGGCATTCTCTGAGTTATACTATTAACTTCTTGTGAAAATTTCTCCATGAGTGGAATAACCATACCAGATTTAATGGTCAGTATATTGTTCTTCCTATCTATAATAGCCTCTGACATAAAATTTATTTCAGAGTCCTCCAGGTTACCATTTTCGACACTGATGGATTCCACACGAACACTGTCCTGATTCAAATGGGTATCTGATGAATTTTGTTCAGTCACATTGTCCTGTTCCGCATAGGTATGGAACAACCTTTGCTGTTTGAAGGGATTGGCTAAGTTCTCCGATTTTGCGTTCCTTTTGAAGGCAACGGGCCTGTTCATATAGATTACCTTCCTTGATTTTACGGATTGATCGATCTCCATTTTTTCCTGAGGTTTAGGAAAAGGTCTTGGTGGAATATCTTGTTGTTTTGGTGGAAACATCCACTGTCCGTACTTGCTACCCCTGGTTGGAATAAATGGTCTAGGCAGGAATTCCGGTCTTATCTCCCTTCGAGACATAGTGTTAATTGGGATGGTCACCTGGTTCCGAATATAAGGATGTAGAGATGTACTCCTCAAATTAAGATTTTGTATTTCCATGCACATTGCATATGCTTCCGGGAGAGTTTTTGGTCATTAAATAATTAGAAGCCTGGACAGATCACTGTTCAAGCCACGGACAAAAACATCCGCTGCATAAAATTCATCTACCCTCGATCCATTTTGGAGCAGTTGGTTAAGTTGGTGCTCAAGAATTCTAATATCCCTCTTGTCCGCATAATGGAGCGATAAGCACTCCTTTATTTTAGGCCAATCGTTATCGAAAATATTATAAGACACTAGAGCCGAATCTGCGTTCCCCCTAATCTTCTGTCTGACACTCTGCAGTATTGCCCTATAAATTGGTTTTGTTCTAACTATTTCATAGTCGTTAAGAATCACTTCAACGCTATGTATACACGAAACATATTGTGTGGGGTTACCGTCGAATGTTTGCAATTCTTTGACGCAGTCCGGGAGCCTGCTTAATTCACGGAGTTCCAATTCACTCCTGGGCGCACGCGGTGGTTCAATAATATTAGTTTCCTCTGAAGAAGGACTTGACCTATTCTTTTTTTAAATAGTAATTATTTGTTTTGCCCGGCAAAAAAATGGGAGTTACCACGCAATATTTATAAAAATGATCCAATTCTAGGCTGTTAATGTAGAGTTAGTAATTTATTTTGTCGTACGTTGTCGTACGTTCTTTTTCTAAAATGATAAGATTATTAAATCATTAAATTATTTTTTTATTTAACTATTTTTATATCTTGGCTCGCGTCTGAAAAAATTTTAAAATTATATCATTTTTTCCATATACTTAGTAGAATTCACTCTTTTCATTTTATTTTATTTCGTTTCATTTCATTTCGTTTAATTTCATTTCATTTTATTTGATTTCTTTTTATTTGATTTCATTTTATTTTATTTTCATTTTCCATTCATTCATCAATTAAATTTTCATTAATTTCCATGTTATATTGTGGAATTCATTTGAAGCCATCATGCTCATAATTCATTGTGTGATTTAGTTTTTTAAGTTATTGTCCTTAAAGATGGAGGATCGTTTTGTCCGGTTTCGAGCAGTGAACACTGACGTACTAAGGAACGATTTGTCTTTCCTCGCGAATTTCTCGACTTTTAGCTTTTTTGTCGAAAAGGGAGTGCTCCCTCCATACTAAGTAGTGTAGGTTCTTAAGTTTACTACAACTTGTAATGGTATTCGAGCCTGCCTTCGCAATATCACCAATGGAGGTCCTGGAGTTCAGGATCGCAGTACGCTGGGATTGGAATCCCATATTGGTCACATTTCTTATTTTATAGCACGTCTTCAACTATTTCACTTCCACAAAATTTTCATTCATTCTCTTCATGAAATTTCCTTCATTACTGGAATAAAATTTTCATTTCTTCACAAAAATTTTTATTTTTCCATTATTTTTTCTATTTATTTCATATGGAAATTCGAAATCATTTCCATATTTCATTTATCAAAAATTATTTCAGATTATTTTTTTTTTATAATTATAATTATTATTATTTTCTTTTTTTTTAAGAGAAATAACATTTTAATCATCCTTATATTTCACTAAAAAAAAAAATTAATATTATTATTTCACTTCGCGAGCCAAGATTTTTTTAGGACCCGGCACGTCCTTTTTTCCGACTGGCCGGTCCCTACTCGGGCGCCAGTTAAGCACGACGATATTCGTGCTTTAAAAAATAAGGGTTGGGCCACCCATGGGGCTCAACTCACCTTTTTAAATAATACACAATTAAATTTTATATTTAGTAATTTATTTCCGTTAAACTATCCCGATGTCAGCCTAGAATTGAACTGATTTTAATTGTCAGTTCAATTAAAAATGAAACTTAATTCTAGTTTACAAAAGTGCTAAATATAATTAATAAAAATGCTTACACTAACTTAAATTAATGGGAACGGATGGACAACCTTTTATTCCCATAAAAATGCACGGTCATACGCCTTTTTTAGTTGATATTCGAACATCTCCTTGCCCTTCGCATTTTTTGCAGTTGCAGTAAATACATCTGCAGTTGTTCGAAGCATCTCCTCAAATTTGTCCAGATGTATCACATGTACGATGTTTAGATATCCGTTTATAAGCCATCCTTCTCCGTCCTTGATTGTTACAAGCGGTGACCGGTACTCGAATACGTGAAAACTTCCAACATTCGTTGAAAGTAAAAAAAAAATACTTAAAAATTCAAAATGTTAAATATATGTTAGTACTTATAACTTGGGTGCTATGCGTAGAATTGGACGAGTTTAATAGTGCTTATATCAAATAAAATATATACTAAAGGTACAAATTAAATATAATTTGATATACAGATTATACGAAAAACTTGATAAGGTTAGTTGGTTATTAATCAGTGTTCTCTTGGTTTTAAAAAATGATTTAATATAATTGTAAAATTTCAATTTCTTAAATACTAAATTATTAAAAATATTTTTTTGTTTAATAATAGCTTTTAAATTTCCAATAAATTAATAATTTTTTTATATAAAAATTTTTTCCTTTTTTTAGATTACAATTAATAATGATAATGGTTACATTCATGATTAGTATGTTATGATTTCTGGGGTAAATGCAAGGGTACACACTTTTACATTTTAACATTTTTAATTTGTGCTTTGTGGTATTTTCTCCCAGTTGTAGTTCGGATAGTTACTCTATTGTTGGTGGATATCTTGTTATGTTTGTATAGAGATTTGTGTTTTGGTTTAATTTGTCTATCTTTAATTAAAACATCCTGATTTTCACTAAACTCAACTGGATCCGATCTATTTCTATTCAGATGATCGTTCACCGTATTCTGATTATACTCGATAAGGCCGCAAATATCCTCATTGACTTGGTCGCGAAAATTTGTTAACTGTTGATAATTAAACCGTTGAGACCAATTGAAAAAAATATCTGACGGTTTTCTCTTAATAACCGAGTGTATCGTATTATTATAACGATCCACAGCAAGATTAATTAATTCTTTGGGACTAAGATTACCTACATCTCTAGCCAAACACCTGTATATTTCAATAAGAGTGGAGTGAAATCTTTCCACTTGCCCGTTTACTTCACTTATTTGTACAGGTGTAAAATATATTTCTATATTAAGAGATCGTATAAAATTAAGAATAAGTGGACTCAAGAATCCTCGTTCGTTATCCGAAACGATAATGCGAGGTGCTGTGAAGTAATGCAAAACTTTTGAAAGTTTGTTTCTCAAATGGATAGCAGATGGGTTTTTAATGTAAAAAAGTTAAGCAAATATAGAAAATTTTTCAATGCAACTGATGAATTTAAGACCCTGAATTTCGAAAATGTCAATATGTAAAATTTCACATGGATAAGTTGGAACAGGAGTTGGTTGAAATTTAGGTTTACTTGGGTGTCTGTCATATTTATTCAACTTACAAACGTCACAGTTTTTTGCGTATTGCTTGACAAGACTTCCCATGCGGGGGAAATAAAATTTCTCCAAGATCTGTTGCCCATTTCCCCTTGGGTTTCGGTGAGCTCGCCTATGCTCATTCTCAATTATGCTACAGATCCTCTCGGGATTACTTATATCCTGAACTATTCGTTGAGTAATTCTTATTTTATACGAAACGAAGTGAGCCAAATAGACCTCATTCAATAGTGGAATAAAACATTCCGGTATCTTAATTGGCTTTAAATACCTTTTAAGTATTTCCGAAAGTGTTTCAAAAGTCACTTGCTTCATGTGACTTTTGAAACACCTATTGAAAACTGGATGTGGCTGTATGTTGCTATGTAATTCCTTTCCTTGTCTGACTATTATCTGATTTTTAAAGACGTTTAGAGGAGCCTCAACATGGGGAATAAGATCGCTACTATCTTGATCGGTACTGTGCATTGTAGCGTCAGATCGAAATGTTTCCTCCTCTAAGCCTCCGTCAGCTGTCACTGTCCCAGATCCAATTTCTGAAGCTGTAAATGTAACTGAACCTGCTTCTGAAGCCGTTAGAGTACCTTCTTCACTAAGCGCATCGATTTGATTTAAAACCGAAAGTCTGGAAAGTGCATCCGCCACTACATTCGACTTGCCAGGTTTATATATAAGTTCATAATTATACTCTTCAATCGTGGCCTTCCATCTTTTCAGTTTGGAGTTATGGTTTTGGTTCCCAAGATCGTAGGTTAGCGGTTGATGATCGGTAAAAATTTTATTTTTTTTCGCACCGTACAGATAAGATCGCAAGTTATCCATAGCCCAGGCTATGGCTAGCATCTCCTTTTCATTAGTAGCATAGCTTTCTTCCGTTTTACTCAAAGAATGAGAGATGTAAGCTATTGGTCTATCTATATTGGAATGATCTTGAGATAATACTGCTCCGATTGCGTAGTTTGAAGCATCAGTAGTCAGTATAGAAGGCTGATCAAAGTCAGGAAAGGCTAAAACTTCAGATGACATTAATAAAGTTTTTAAATCATTAAAATCTTGTAATGCCTCTTTCGTGTGAGTAATGGGAACCTTCCTGGATATATTCGCCTTAATTTGTGCGTTCTCCCCACTTGTAAGATTTGTCAATGGCTTAGCAACCTTCGCGTAATCCCTCACTAATTTTCTATAGTAGGATGTCATACCAAGAAAACTTTTCAAGTCATTAAGTGTTGCAGGAGGTGTTAACTTCTGTATGGCCTCCACCTTACTTGGGTCTGCTCGTATCCCATCTCCGGAGACTATATATCCCAGGAATGATACTTCCGTTTTAAGGAACTGGGTTTTTTCCAGATTAACCCTAAGGTTTGAAGCTAATAATTTCCCAAATACAATTTCCAAGTTATTCAAGTGATCTTCGAAATCTTGTCCAAAAACAATAATGTCATCGATGTAAACGTAACAAATTTTACCGATATATTCTTTGAGGATAT
>NC_060952.1:53097016-53125903 GCF_022045245.1 Lucilia cuprina | reverse complement strand
TTGTACCTTGCCTTTGAAGGGGGCTTTTTCTATGGGTTATTTATTTTATAAAGTTCTTGCTTTTGCATACAATACGAGTATATTAAACATAATTATGAACGTAAATGCCCCATTCGGCTGGTTCAGTTGTATGCAATAGATTTCGTCCCTAGGATAATAGAAGATCACGTATCAAATTTTGTTGAATTATCTTCAAAATTTGCTACCTGTAGGTGTACAAGTCCTACTCGTGGGTTCATATATATAGGGTTTTCGTGAAATAAAGGACCGATCATAACCATCTTCATTAGTCTTCGTTTAGAACAATAGAAGATCATGTACAAAATTTCATTGAATGATTATTATACTAGCCAATATCCGGTGTGCTTCGCTACCCTATCGAAATTAAATAAATAATAACCAAAAACAAATATTTATTTAGTTACTAAATTATAAATTTTTTCTTTAAGGTTTATTATAATTTCTTTTAAATTCTAAAATAATACATTAATTATCAATTTATTTCCTACTTGCTAAAATTTAATATATATTTTTTTCTTAAAAACAATTTAAAGATTTTGAAAATTCTAACCACAATAGTTTTCCAGATTAACAATATGTTACATATGAGAGATGCCAAGCAAATTATTGCAAGTTCGCGAATTTTTTTCTTTCATTTTCACATTTTCTAAATGTTTACATGAATGTCAAAGTTATTCATATAAAATTTGAATATTCAAGCTCTAATAGTTTCTTAGATAGCTCTATATTTTCCTAGATAAACAATATTTTGTATTTTATTGAAGTCCCCATTGAAAGTTTTCTCGTTATACTCTAAATGTTCAGATGAATGTCAAAATTCTTCAAGTAAAATTTAAATATTCTCGCTCTAATAGATTTTCAGATTTACGAATTTTTCTATTTTATTTATGTGGGGACTCAAAGCCCCCAGATGAAAGTCTTTTCTTAAAAATGTTCAGATGAATATAAAAGTTCTTCGTGCAAAATTTTAAGAATTTAGGAATTAGTTTCCCAGATAAACGAATTTTTGTATTTAATTAATATAGGAGGTGCCGCTCCCCTCACGGGTAATCCGCCAATTTAATACCCAAAATGTTTACATGGATGTTAAAATTATTCGTGCAAAATTTTAATATTCTAACTGTATTAGTTTCCAAATTAAACTAATTTTTGTATTTTTATGGGAGTTGCTTTGTGCTTAGGTTAGGTTGATATGAGGATGTATACTACATCAAATCCGAAGAAATACACCTAGGCCACTATCGGCTCTGTTGTGCGGTCCAATTCAAGAAAAAAATTTTTCACTGAATGTATTATTTTTCCATGTTTAGAAACTCAGTTTCCTGGACGTAATTCCTAAGAATCTTCCAATCGGTCTTGGTTAAGAATGTTATTTCCGGAACAACATCACTTCTAAGATACTTGGATCTAACTTCGACGAATGCCTGACAATGGCAAAGAAAGTGCTCCAGAGTTTCACTGTTCTCTCCACATGCTCTACATTCGTCTGAATCCGCACGTCCAATTTTGTATAGATGTGCTCGTAATCCTGTGTGTCCACTGAGAATACGTACCATCATACTAACCTCAGACTTGCTCATTTTGAGAAGATTTCTCGTCTTGCTCTCATCAGGGTCATAGAATCTTTGTGGTTCTCCCCACCGTTTCATTATTCCAAGAGGCCTTATGGAATTCTCTCATCCATATTTTTAATTCAGCTTTTGTTGCGTCGAATAGTCTTGCGTTTGTCAGGTTAACTACATCGAGCTCCCTTCCCTTTAAATTTATTACATTCGCCCTTTCGTTGCCGACTACTCCCGAGTGGCCTGGTACCCATATGATGTGAACCTCACCTCTGGGAGAGTATTCAGTTAAAGCTTTCTTACAATCCAATACGGTCTTAGATTTAATTCTATCACCTGTGGGCGCCATATTTTTTCTAATCCAATTTACACATTCCGTTATTGCTCGTACTTCTGCCTAGAAGCTTGTGTTATGATTAGGTAAACGGTGGTATATTTCTGTTTCTGGGTCTTCAATATAGAACCCCAGGCCCACTTTGTCCCCTAATTTAGAGCCATCCGTGTAGCAACGGATTCCTACTGATATTTGCTCTAATGTTCCGCTTGACCAAGACATTCTATCTGAGATTAGCGTTTCAAAGTTTCCGACATATTCGGTGTCTGGTATGCGATCAGGCACGTCCGATGGATGTGTATAACCTTCCAAAGTGTCCAGTATCGATTGATGACGTGTCCTATAACCGTTTTTGGCCAGTACACCTAAAGTAAAGAGCCGTTCGGCTGTAAGCGCCGCCTCATATCTTATATATGTTTCAATGGGTGGAATATCTAGCAACGTTTCCAGAGCCTTGGTTGAAGTAGTACACTTGGCACCACTTATACCCAAGCAGCATGTACGCTGAACTCCCTGTAGTAGTTTGATATTACACCTTTTGTCCAAATCAGTCCACCAGATTATTGAAGCATAAGCTAGAATTGGTCTAATTACACTTTTATAAAGCCAATTTGTCATAGTAGGACTAAGACCCCATTTCATGCCTATGGTTCTCCTACATATCGCCCAGCACCAATGTGCCTTAACTTTGTCTGTCACCGGTATCTTCTTGCCCAAGAAGCAAAGTTCAGTATATGTAGAAATTTTTGTCTTTCTTGTGAAAAGTCAGATTTCCGTCATCGCCGGATTAACATTAAGGCCTCTCGGTTGAGCGCAGCTCAAGGCCGTATTCAGAGCCTCCTCAGCTCTTCTACATAAGTAGTTTGGATCCTTTCCCTTTAAAAGTATTACGACATCATCTGCATAGCAGATAGGTCTAAGTCCTTTCTCGGTTAGGGTCCTTAGGAGGCTATTAATCGTGGTAACCCAGAGTAAGGGTGACAAAATGCCGCCCTGTGGTATACCGCGAAATACCTTTTTCCTGATAGTTATATCGTACATCTCGCAGCTTATCCATCTGTTCCTTAGCATGTAGTTGATCCAGTTACGGAGCACCCGGTCAACATAAAACTGGTCTATGGATTGGATAAGGGTATAAGTGTGCACGTTGCTGAAAGCGCCTTCGATGTCAATGCATACTGCCAGTGTATACAGTTTGCTATCGAAAGATTCACCTATGTAGTGGACAACTTCATTTTAAGCGGTTTCCACCGATCGTCCCTTTACACAAGCATGCTGCTTATATTTAAGGTCTTTGTATGGTATGCTGCTTTTAACCATGATATCGACTATCCGTTCCAAGGTTTTAAGTAGGAAGGACGTAAGACTTATCGGTCGATAGGACTTAGGTGTCGCATAGCTAGGTTTCCCTGGTTTGGGTATAAATATTACCCTTGCATCCTGCCATTTAACTGGAATATATGCCAATTTTAAGCATGCAGTGAATATCTGTGATAGATGTACGGAAACCAGTTCCGCCTCCATCTGCAAAAGTGCCGGGAAAATTCCAGCCGGCCCTGCAGTTTTATAGAGAGCAAAGCTCTTGATTGCCCCTTTAACCATGTCAGTTGTAAATGTTCCGGATCTCCCCAGTTACCTAGGGTTTTTCCTGGGCAGATCTCCGCTCTAGCAGAGGTCAGCTGTCCTCGAACGATTCAACCAGGGCACTTGTGAACGTGTCCACTTTGGCATCTATATCCTCTTAGTAAGGTCCCGAACATTGTCCAATTAGTTAGACTTATTCCGAAACTTTATCGGCTTTGGTGGTGGCCTTAGTATTTTTAATCTTATGTACCTATGATCAGAAAAGGAGTGCTCGTCCGAAACTCTCCAATCCTGAATTTCGTTTATAAGCTCTTCTGAACATATAGTTATATCTAATACTTCTTCTCTGATTCTATTGACGAAGGTAGCTTTATTACCTAAGTTCAATATTATCAAGTCTTTAATATTAAAGAAATCCATGAGGGCTTGTCCAATACGATTGGTGTTTGTACTACCCCAAGCTACATGGTGCGAGTTGGCATCACAACCTATTACAATTTTCTTATTTTTTCTTTGTGCCTCTTCAACCAGTTTCATAATTAAAAGAACGTAATTTAAAACAATAAAAAAACACGGCTTGATGAGGTGTAATTATCAAATGCGCTTTATTAATTCAAAATTGTTTCTTATATACTAATTTACATATTGATTTATGTTTGTTAACTAAAGTCGGTTTTGCCTACTAAGCATAAGTGTGTTTTGTTTCCGTTCTTAAATTGGGTACAAAACAAACTTATGTGGATTTTTGCAATTTATTAAAAAATAATAATTTCACAATTTTAATAATTGCTGAAAAGCAATTTTAAATAAAATAATTATTAGGAAAAATGTCTGTAAATAAGTTTGGTAACAAATTTATTTATAAAAATAAAATGTAATGCAAAAAATAAAAAGTTGCAATGTAAGTAGTTATTTATATTATGTTGGCTCGTGTTAGGGGAATAATGGGAGACATTATAACACCCCCACCGTTAGTTTGAGGCTCCGACGAAACATTAAATATTTGTTTTGGTCTTAACATATATATAATTATTAAGATAATAATGCATAAAATAATTATTATATCAATACTAAAACTTATAGTTTTTGTTTTCTTATCATGATACAGTATATTGTTTAGGTTTTCTTCATACTTTATTTGTTTAAGATATATTGTTTCTAGCTTCAAATCATTAATAGTTACATTTTCATTACTTCTAATTTTTGTTATAATGTTTGGAAGGATTATTTTATCTTTGATTCTTAAATTAACATTAGTAAAATTTTTGTTTTTAGTTATTATATTACAATTCTCAAATTTTATCAAAAAGGTTCCTTTTATTTCTAGTTTATTGTTGTTATTACAGTTATGGTTAACATTTTGTTCATAATTTTTAAATATTAATAATCCTGGAAGTATTTCTGTTACATCTTCGTTTTTAAAATTTTTCATTGAACAATTTGCCTTTTTAAATTCTAAAATATTCTGTATACACTTATTTTCAATTCTAATCAATTTTTTTTTTCAAACTATCTTTAAAAATTGATTGATAAATATTCTTGTTATGATCAATAAGTACTGTATATGTTTCTAAAGCTAGTGTTTTATTTTTGGGATCTGGAATCGGTTCGAAAGTTATTTTACTAAGTGTGTTCTGTGAATATAATGGTATCTTAAAAATTAATAATATATTTTCATCATGTAATGCAACGGAAGTTTTTATATTAACGTAACTGTCAAAGTCTATTATAAGGTCCATTTCTTTTGGGGTCAAAATGTCTGTCGGAATAATTCCTAATTTACTTGAAAATACCACTTGTCCTATGTCGTCGATATGATTACGTAAAAGTGCTATATCATTATTAATTGGTAAATGTGTTGCATGAACAATATTTCGTCCTCTAATGTTGCTATTTTATTTTGAAAAATGTTCTTAAATTGGTTTAAATATTTTCCCACGTGAATTTGTTGTATGTTGATATGGTCTGTTATATTTTTGATCTGATCCGAAAAGAAGTTATTTATTTGAGTCAAGTTATGTATAGTGTTGGTTAAGAGCCCATTATTTTCATAAAGTTGTTTTAATGAATAATTTATATGTTCCTCGTCTTCGCTATCCATTGTTCCTGTTATAATTTTCAAACCTTTTCCTAACAAATTAACTAGTCCTCGCTTTCTTCTAAATTGTGGGCTTAAGTTAGCAATTTTGGCTTTAAGTATCGCAAAGTTTTTGTCAACAGTGTCCAGTAGTGTTTTTGTATCTGTCGTGGTTGTTTTAAGTATCGCTACATTGTCAGCAATTAATCTAAGGGTTTCTCATACATGGTAACATTAATAATGTGTATTATCTTAGAATATGTTTCTATTGGTCTAATTTCATCCAGTTTGATTGGGATATATCCATTATTGTATGTCAAGTCTTGAATATCTAAGTATTGTGCATTAGTTGTCATGATTAGTGTAAGTATTATGATCCAAGTCGTCATCTGAAAATAAATTATTTTGTAGATATTATGGTTGGGTTATTTCTGTCTTGATATTTTTTTCTAGGTTTAACATGGGTTTTGTAATATTTGTGTCCAGTTTTTACAGTTTGTAAGTGGTCGTTATCTATCTTATTTGCGTTAACTTTCCTATATTTTGTGTGGTTCTTACCACCTCTTATCTCCTTAATATAATTTGTTCCGTCTTCTAATTCTATATCTTTTCTAGATTCATTCAATTTCTGTATATATTTCTCCTTTTTCTGGTTTATTAGGTCGTGAATTTCCTTATATTTGTCTTCATGTATTTTACCATTTAGGAAATCAATCGGCTTAATACCTGTAGTGCTGTGTATTGTATTATTGTAGAACCCTATTATCCTTGTCATTTTGTCTTCCATAGTTTCGTCTTTATTTCTGCTATCGTGTCTTAGTAACCGTATGTGTTCATTAATGGTATTGTGTAGTCGTTCGATATCTGCGTTTGATGTGTGATTACTGTTAGAGGTATAATGGATTTCTATGTTTTCGTCCTTTAAGAACTGTTGCATTGGTATAGCCTTGAATCCGAGTTCATTGTCTACTATAATTTTGTTTATTTTTCCGTATGTGTTAATTATTTGTAATAATTTGGATTTGAACTCTGTCCAATTCCTTCCATTTATCTGGAATGCTAGTGCGAATTTAGAAAATTTGTCAATTGCTGTCATAAAAAGTTTCTTCTCTAAAGTGTAAAATACGTCTATGTGTATAATTTCGCCATACCATAATTTTATATGGTATCTTTGGAGGTTTCCTATCATATTTTTCCAGGTTACATACTTCACAGTTGTTTATGAACTGCGTAATTCTTTCTTTCAAATGCGGGTTGTATATGCGAGTTATCAATTCTTTATATACTGCTTGAATGCCTCGGTGGTTTTTATCAAGATGTTCCTTTTTTATTTTCTCCGTAAGTAGTTCTTCATTCTCCACGTCCTCTGTAAGGATGAAACATCTTATGATCCTAAAATTTTGATTATTTGCGAATAATTCGTCAAACGTTGTTTTGAAAATTGGATAAAACTCTTCTTCAATTAAAATAGCATTTAACTTTGATGGATTAAAATGATTTTTGAGTAATGTAATAGCGGTCTCACGGTCCAGTTCCTTCATATAAATATTTTTTCTTCTATTTCCAAAAATTGTTTTGTTTCTAATCCTTAGTGATCCTGATGTTGCCTTTGTTATAATAACTTGATTTTTAAATATGTTGATTGGTGATGATGTTTCCCTTATTGTTACATTACTGGATTCTAACGCATTTATGCTCACAGATTCTGGTTCAATCCTAGATAAGGCATCGGCATTGCCATTTTTAGTTCCCTTCTTGTATTTTATTTCATAGTCAAATTCCGATAATTTTAATCTCCATCTTACAAGTTTGGAGTTGGGTTCTTTTATTGAAAAAAGCCAAGTTAACGGCTTATGATCTGTTTCTATAAGAATTTGCGTCCGAAAAGATATGGCCTAAAATTATTTTGTAGCCCATACAATGGCCAATAATTCTTTTTCTATTGTGCTATAATTTATTTCATGTGTGTTGAGAGTACGACTAGCGAAACATATTGGGTGGTTGTCCTGTGAAAGAATAGCTCCTAGTGCATAGTTACTGGCATCAGTAGTGAGCGTGAATGTTTTTGTAAAGTCAGGATATGCTAGTATTGGGTCATTAATTAGTAAAGTTTTAAGGGTATTGAAGCTTTTCTCATATTCAGGGTCATTCAAGTTAAGTTTTGTGTCTTTTTTCAAATATTTCGTCATGGGTTTCGCGATTAATGAATAATCTTTGATAAATTTCCTGTAATAGCCAGTAAGGCCAAGAAATTGTTTAATTTGTTTAGTATTTTTTGGAATAGGGAAATTTTTAACGCACTCAACTTTCTTTGGGTTTGTCTTAATCCCTTCTGGCGTTATTATATGACCTAAGAAATCTGTTTCTTTCTTAAGAAATTCAGATTTATCTAATTGGATTTTCAAGTTTGCATCCTTTAAACGGTCAAAAATAAGTTTAATAGAATTCATATGCTCCTGCAGTGATGTGGAAAATATGATTATATCGTCTAAGTAAACTAGACAGATTTTATTGATGTATTCTCTAAGAACATTATTCATTAATCTTTGGAATGTTGCTGGGAGCTGTCTTCAGTCCAAAAGGCATTCTCAAAAATTCATAATGTCCTCCTTCTACATTGAAGGCAGTTTTATGAATATCCTCTTCATCAATTTCTATTTGATGAAATCCTTTTGCAAGGTCTAAAGTTGTAAAATACTGGCATCTTCCCAGTTTTTCTAGAATTTCATCTATATTAGGTATTGGGTACTTATCATCGATAGTTACCTCATTCAGTTTGCGGTAATCAACGACAAGTCGCCATTTTGTTTTTCCACTTGCATCTGACTTTTTGGGTACAATCCAAATAGGTGGAGAGTTACTGTGCCTAATTATGTTGTTGTCGAGCATTTCCTTGATTTGCTTTTCTACTTCATTCTTATGAATATATGGATACCTGTATGATTTGCTAAATATAGGAACGTTGTTTGTCGTCCTGATCTTGTGTTTTATAGCGGATGTAAATGAAAGTCCGTCATTTTCTTGGTAGAAAAGATCATGGTACTTATTTATCATTGCTAACAATTGTAATTTTTCTTCAGCATTTAGGTGTTCTACTCGAATCTGATCATTAATAGATCTAAAATCTGACGCAAAATTAATTTCCATTTCCAAGGTTTCCGTTTTTGTTATTCCATTTTCATTTAATTCCTTATATATAATTCTCGTCGTCCTTATTATATTGGGTTTCTGTTCATCTTCGCTTTTAACAAGAAGAGGTAATGTGTTTCCTCCTATATTTATCGTATTTGTCTCATAACAAATTTTAGCTTTCAATGGTCTAAGTAAATCGTTTCTATAAGTCCGTCATAATATTCATGAAATTTAGTTATATAAAATTCCATTGTGTCAATTCCTCTACCGAATTCCTTAAAAATAGGGATTTTTGCTTTTTCATTAATATTTATTTGGTGTTGCAATGTTTTTATAGGGATAGGGTGAACTTTCTGTATCCATTTAGGATGACATATATTTGGATTCAGAATTGAATTAGTTGCACCTGTATCTATAATTAGTTTGAGGTGTCCCAATTTAGTTTCCACTTTTATGTATGGTATTTCTTGAGGCAGAAAATCGAAAATTTTCACCTTGAGGATGATTGCGATTAATTGGTGTGTCTCAATGTTATTTACGTCCATGGGTTCAGGTCTAGGGAAATAGTTGTCACGTTGTATATTTTGTCTGTCCTGTTGTCTGAAAGGATTCCAGTTATTTTGTTGTTGATTTTGTCCGTTATGATTAGAGTTCCGATAGTCTCTTCTTTCCCAATTATTTGAGATATTTTGAATGTCATTCCGATAGTGATTTCGAGGGTTTGGTTGATTATATGAAAAATGTGGTTGCGTGTTTCGATTGTTAAAAGTCTTTGTATTATTAGAATTGTTGTTACCAACTTGTCGGTATGTTTGTCGATTTTTATGTCCTATTTTGTTCGGTGGTTTTCCATAGCTGGGAAATATTTCGTTTGTTGATGTGACGTACGCATAGCCAGCTTGGAATAGTATTTCCATTGCTACTTCAAGGGTCTGGGGGTTCCTACATGTTAGAATTGTACGCATAGGTTCGGGAATCTTTTCCTTAAACACATTTAAGGCAGTTTTCATGTTATTTCTGGCACATTCATTTGCCGCTGGTCCGGAACCGATTGTCATAATTGTTTTATTGTTAAGACTTCTAAGTCTTTGCTTTATTTCATTATAAAATTCTACACTGTTAGTTTTGAAGGTTGTACCTTTTAGTTTATCGAACAGTTCCTCAAGTCCACATCTGTCCCCGAAATTATTATGTAGTACAGTCTTTATATCTGTCCATGATTGTACTTGGCAATTGATCTCTATAACTTCTCTTGCCTTTCCAGTAAGTCTGCTTTTAATTATATCTGAGAATAGTAATTGTGAAGGTTCGTCGTAAACAGTAAGTATGGGATAGACCATATCTATCAAGTTAATAAAGGTTTGTAAATCACGATAATCTCCGCTAAATTCCGGAATTTGGTTTAAATATTTTAATGGGTCAATCCTAACTGAAGGTTTTTGATTTTCTTCTGTCATTATGAATAAATTTTTCAAACTTTTCTAAAATGAGTCTCCTTCTATTTACCCTTACTATATTCTTATTGGTCTTCCTGATTTTTTCTTATTCCTTAGATATTTATTCCGTGATTTTATCTCAATAAGTGTTAACTGTCTTAAGAGTCCTCTTAAACTGTCCCTATCTTTTTCATTTACAATGTACAATTCAATGAGAAATTCGATTTCCTTTTCGAATTCCTCTATCACATTCATTTAAATAATTTTCTTATATTAATTAGATATTTTAATTTCTTCTTAGGAACTAGTCTTACTTTTTAAATGGTGATAAGTTGATCCTCTTGGTTGTCTGTTTATGTTGGTTCCTTCTTTATTCCGTCTATGAAATGTTGTAAGCTGATTGTTGATTTGAGCCTTCCTTCACTATTAAGCTTTCCTTTGGGTTCTAGTTTTTTTTTATATTACTTAATTTCACTGTTCAATTTATTTTTTTCACGTTTATATATATTTCTTTTTCAGTTTTGTCAATTCACAAGTTGTTTTTTTTGTCAGTTCAGTTAAATTTTTTTATTTATTCCTGGTTGTAGTAAAAGTGTTAAACTTTTTTTTATCTACAAAGTCCTGAGGAAATTTTTTTTTTATTTTTTTTAGTTTTATAATTTTTAGTTCTTTAAATTTTAATTATTTTCAATTCTGTTCAATTTTCACATTTATATTATATTTTTACTTTTTTAGTTCTTTCAATTCAATTAAATTTTTTTCAAGCTTTTTTTTTCACGTTTTTATATTATATTTTTTTTTTCAGTTCAGTTTTTTTTTTATTTATTCCTGGTTGTAGTAAAAGTGTTAAACTTTTTTTTATCTACAAAGTCCTGAGGAAATTTTTTTATTAGTTTTATAATTTTAAGTTCTTTAAATTTTAATTATTTCAATTCTATTCAATTTTTCACATTTATAATTATATTTTACTTTTTTAGTTCTTTCAATTCAATTTAATTTTTTTTCACAAGCTTTTTTTCACTTAAAAATTATAGGACATAATTAAAAGTATCCAGCTTTTAAATTAGTCCTTTTTTTCGACTACTTTGTCGCTTATTCTGGAGGGTCCCGTGGAATCGCAGAATATTTTTTTTATTGTTTTCCTTTTCGCGATTAAACGTTCAACGTATATAAGATCTTTTGTACTTATATCGCGAATCCTACCGACTGCGCCAATTAAAAGAACGTAATTTAAAACAATAAAAAAAAACACGGCTTGATGAGGTGTAATTATTAAATGCGCTTTATTAATTCAAAATTGTTTCTTATATACTAATTTACATATTGATTTATGTTTGTTAACTAAAGCGGTTTTGCCTACTAAGCATAAGTGTGTTTTGTTTCCGTTCTTAAATTGGGTACAAAACAAACTTATGTGGATTTTTGCAATTTATAAAAAAAATAATAATTTCACAATTTTAATAATTGCTGAAAAGCAATTTTAAATAAAATAATTATTAGGAAAAATGTCTGTAAATAAGTTTGGTAACATTTATAAAAATAAAATGTAATGCAAAAATAAAAAGTTGCAATGTAAGTAGTTAACATAATATTAGCTCGTGTTAGGGGAATAATGGGAGACATTATAACATTTCATCAGATCCGACGTTGGTGGTAGTGTCGGAGAATCGAAAGGCAGGTAAATAGATGCAAGGAACATGTTGCCATGACCTTGCTTCAGCACTGTGCATCCGATGTTAATAATCCTGTTGAGAGGAGAAAACATAAGTTCTTGTGACATAAGATACATGTTCTCGGGCGAGATCCTGTATCAGCGTAGAAAAGTTGGAAATTTACGTGATTTAATCCAGAAACCTTGTTGCGAATCGTCCAAGGTTCCTAGATTAAAGCTATATATATTATCTGTGTTGATTTTAGCCATTAGAGCGTTGGTAGCTGTCTCGCTCCGATGGAGGTTTATTTGAATATCCTCAATCATCCATTAAACTGTCTTCCAGCGAGTTGGTGGTCACCTACTCGCTCTTTGGATTTGACTCCTCCGGATAGCCTGAAGTAGTTATTAATGCAAGAGTACTGTTGATGGCACTGCGGTGTCCTTATCAGGCATAGGAATAGCAGTATTTATAATAGACACATTCCCAATTCTGGAGAGCATTGCAGTTCTGTCTTCTGGCGGGTGAGTGATTTCCTCCTCGTTTTTAGGATTTGACTCCTCAATATTGCTAATACTTGCTAATGATGCTTTGGTACTGTCTTAGGTGTTTTAGTGTCCTTGTCGGGGCCGGTTTTGACAGCCCTTTCTATCGGCGCCTTCCCAATTTTGGAAAGGGCAACTACACTTTCTTCTGGCGAGTTAATGGCTTTGAGCTTACTTTTACCAATTATATTAGTCAGCATTTGCCGAAAAATACACATTTTGATCACTCGTCATACTAAAAATATTTAAACTTTTTCAGATTTAAATAACATTGCTACTAAATACTACCGTTCAGTTTTATGTTTAACTAGAAAAATTGCGACGCTATACTTCAATTTCTAGCAGCACGAATGAACAGTATTAATCCCTTGTTTGTTGAACAAGAAAAAAATATATTTTTGTGCTATAGCAGCGCATACTCAAATTTGTTAAAATAACATGGCTAGTATTGATGATATTTTTATTTGCGCTGAATTTTTCCTAGCAGCAATTAAATTTTGTTTTGGAACTGCTATCTGCAAATTTATTTATTGTTTTTTTTTTTAAATATTGATGTTACAATTTGAAAATATTTAAACATGATATATCTGCATACATGTTATTGGGGTAAAATGTAGTGATATATTAGTAAAAATTAAAATTCTAAAATTTTATAATAGTTTAAAAAAAATTGTTGTTGTGCTTTAAAGAAAAAAATCTAAAATAATAAAACCTTTTATGGGGTTTTTATTCTTTTGTCATAACTAGAGTATTCAAACTATTAATCGTCCTTCGGTTAATCGATTAATTTTTGACGATTAATTGTTCGAATAATTGAAAATTGTCAAATTTCAAATAACGAATAAATCGAATAATTTCTATCAATTAACCGATTAAGAAAAACTCACTATTTACTGCTAAATAATAAAATTACCCTATATTTTCTACAAAATTTAATATTTTTACAATAAATGTTCTTCTTTTCTTAATTTCTTAATCAATTTTCTATAATAAAGAAAATCATCAAATAAGATTTTTGAAGAGAAATCATGGAAATAATTATATCGCTTTTATTTTTACAACCAGTTTTTTGGAAACATTGTTGTGTTCTTAAGTACATATTTCTAATAAGTTTTTCAGCAACAGTTATAGCTGAACTAGTGTTCAATGGAACGTATGAATTCTAGAACTCGTTGAAAATCTTAAAAACAGTAATATCTTTATATAGAAAAGCATTTTACATAAACAGGAATAATTTCTAATATTTGAGAGAAATCTAAACATAGAATTGAAGTGAAAGGAGTGAAAATAATATTTTTGTTTATAAACCATGCAAAAGTTATTCTCAAACATGAAAAAATCTATGCTTGCAGGAAACTGTGGACAATTAGTATTAACTCTGTGTACTCAGTTTTTCATAATCAGCTCTTATGATCCAGTAAAAGGACTTTAAAGTTTAAAGACATCCGATTTCAAAAGATGGAATTCCAAATTTATATTAAAAAGTTGGTATTAATATTAATTTCAATTAAATGGGTCAAAACTCTTAATTGCCCAGTTGATCCTATCTTCATTTATGGATATTTTGGTATCAGCTGGGAGATTTGAGATCAGCATGTCAATTCAGGAGATTGACAGCCTGGAATATGCGTAGCCATTAGAATTTCCAAGGTGTTCTGGCTGCTGGTCGCCCAGTTTCCGCGTGGTTTCTGAATGAAACTCGGGACTGGAGGAGTTGACAATAAGACTTTGCGAAGTCGACTGGTCTCGGAGGATCCTTCCACGCCGATACAGAAGGTTCTCCAAGATTTGCGCTTTGCATTTCTTATCAGATTTTTTAATCTATTTACAGAGGTCTTGTAAGAAATCCAGTCCCCTGTTTTCTTTGCCTCGTTTGGGAACACAACAATGTTCCCAAAAAACTGGTTGTAAAAATAAAAGCGATATAATTATTTCCATGATTTCTCTTCAAAAATCTTATTTGATGATTTTCTTTATTATAGAAAATTGATTAAGAAATTAAGAAAAGAAGAACATTTATTATAAAAATATTAAATTTTGTAGAAAATATAGGGTAATTTTATTATTTAGCAGTAAATAGTGAGTTTTTCTTAATCGGTTAATTGATAGAAATTATTCGATTTATTCGTTATTTGAAATTTGACAATTTTCACTTATTCGAACAATTAATCGTCAAAAATTAATCGATTAACCGAAGGACGATTAATAGTTTGAATACTCTAGTTATGACAAAAGAATAAAAACCCCATAAAAGGTTTTATTATTTTAGAATTTTTTCTTTAAAGCACAACAACAATTTTTTTTAAACTATTATAAAATTTTAGAATTTTAATTTTTACTAATATATCACTACATATTACCCCAATAACATGTATGCATATATATCATATTTAAATATTTTCAAATTGTAACATCAATATTTAAAAAAAAACAATAAATAAATTTGCAGACAGCAGTTCCAAAACAAAATTTAATTGCTGCTAGGAAAAATTCAGCGCAAATAAAAATATCATCAAACTAGCCATGTTAGTTTAACAGATTTGAGTATGCGCTGCTATAGCACAAAAATATATTTTTTTCTTGTTCAACAAACAAGGGATTAATACTGTTCATTCGTGCTGCTAGAAATTGAAGTGTAGCGTCGCAATTTTTCTAGTTAAACATAAAACTGAACGGTAGTATTTAGTAGCAATGTTATTTAAATCTGAAAAAGTTTAAATATTTTTAGTATGACGAGTGATCAAAATGTGTATTTTTCGGCAAATGCTGACTAATATAATTGGTAAAAGTAAGCTCAAAGCCATTAACTCGCCAGAAGAAAGTGTAGTTGCCCTTTCCAAAATTGGGAAGGCGCCGATAGAAAGGGCTGTCAAAACCGGCCCCGACAAGGACACTAAAACACCTAAGACAGTACCAAAGCATCATTAGCAAGTATTAGCAATATTGAGGAGTCAAATCCTAAAAACGAGGAGGAAATCACTCACCCGCCAGAAGACAGAACTGCAATGCTCTCCAGAATTGGGAATGTGTCTATTATAAATACTGCTATTCCTATGCCTGATAAGGACACCGCAGTGCCATCAACAGTACTCTTGCATTAATAACTACTTCAGGCTATCCGGAGGAGTCAAATCCAAAGAGCGAGTAGGTGACCACCAACTCGCTGGAAGACAGTTTAATGGATGATTGAGGATATTCAAATAAACCTCCATCGGAGCGAGACAGCTACCAACGCTCTAATGGCTAAAATCAACACAGATAAAATATATATAGCTTTAATCTAGGAACCTTGGACGATTCGCAACAAGGTTTCTGGATTAAATCACGTAAATTTCCAACTTTTCTACGCTGATACAGGATCTCGCCCGAGAACATGTATCTTATGTCACAAGAACTTATGTTTTCTCCTCTCAACAGGATTATTAACATCGGATGCAACAGTGCTGAAGCAAGGTCATGGCAACATGTTCCTTGCATCTATTTACCTGCCTTTCGATTCTCCGACACTACCACCAACGTCGGATCTGATGAAATGTTATAATGTCTCCCATTATTCCCCTAACACGAGCTAATATTATGTTAACTACTTACATTGCAACTTTTTATTTTTTGCATTACATTTTATTTTTATAAATGTTACCAAACTTATTTACAGACATTTTTCCTAATAATTATTTTATTTAAAATTGCTTTTCAGCAATTATTAAAATTGTGAAATTATTATTTTTTAATAAATTGCAAAAATCCACATAAGTTTGTTTTGTACCCAATTTAAGAACGGAAACAAAACACACTTATGCTTAGTAGGCAAAACCGGCTTTAGTTAACAAACATAAATCAATATGTAAATTAGTATATAAGAAACAATTTTGAATTAATAAAGCGCATTTAATAATTACACCTCATCAAGCCGTGTTTTTTTTTATTGTTTTAAATTACGTTCTTTTAATTGGCGCAGTCGGTAGGATTCGCGATATAAGTACAAAAGATCTTATATACGTTGAACGTTTAATCGCGAAAAGGAAAACAATAAAAAAAATATTCTGCGATTCCCACGGGACCCTCCAGAATAAGCGACAAAGTAGTCGAAAAAAAGGACTAATTTAAAAGCTGGATACTTTTAATTATGTCCTATAATTTTTAAGTGAAAAAAAAGCTTGTGAAAAAAAATTAAATTGAATTGAAAGAACTAAAAAAGTAAAAATATAATTATAAATGTGAAAAATTGAATAGAATTGAAATAATTAAAATTTAAAGAACTTAAAATTATAAAACTAATAAAAAAATTTCCTCAGGACTTTGTAGATAAAAAAAAGTTTAACACTTTTACTACAACCAGGAATAAATAAAAAAAACTGAACTGAAAAAAAAAATATAAATATAAACGTGAAAAAAAAAGCTTGTGAAAAAAATTTAATTGAATTGAAAGAACTAAAAAAGTAAAAATATAATTATAAATGTGAAAAATTGAACAGAATTGAAAATAATTAAAATTTAAAGAACTTAAAATTATAAAACTAATAAAAAATTTCCTCAGGACTTTGTAGATAAAAAAAGTTTAACACTTTTACTACAACCAGGAATAAATAAAAAAATTTAACTGAACTGACAAAAAAAACAACTTGTGAATTGACAAAACTGAAAAAGAAATATATATAAACGTGAAAAAAATAAATTGAACAGTGAAATTAAGTAATATAAAAAAAAACTAGAACCCAAAGGAAAGCTTAATAGTGAAGGAAGGCTCAAATCAACAATCAGCTTACAACATTTCATAGACGGAATAAAGAAGGAACCAACATAAACAGACAACCAAGAGGATCAACTTATCACCATTTAAAAAGTAAGACTAGTTCCTAAGAAGAAATTAAAATATCTAATTAATATAAGAAAATTATTTAAATGAATGTGATAGAGGAATTCGAAAAGGAAATCGAATTTCTCATTGAATTGTACATTGTAAATGAAAAAGATAGGGACAGTTTAAGAGGACTCTTAAGACAGTTAACACTTATTGAGATAAAATCACGGAATAAATATCTAAGGAATAAGAAAAAATCAGGAAGACCAATAAGAATATAGTAAGGGTAAATAGAAGGAGACTCATTTTAGAAAAGTTTGAAAAATTTATTCATAATGACAGAAGAAAATCAAAAACCTTCAGTTAGGATTGACCCATTAAAATATTTAAACCAAATTCCGGAATTTAGCGGAGATTATCGTGATTTACAAACCTTTATTAACTTGATAGATATGGTCTATCCCATACTTACTGTTTACGACGAACCTTCACAATTACTATTCTTAGATATAATTAAAAGCAGACTTACTGGAAAGGCAAGAGAAGTTATAGAGATCAATTGCCAAGTACAATCATGGACAGATATAAAGACTGTACTACATAATAATTTCGGTTAAATATAATTTCATAAAAATATTAGTACTTTTAAGCCTCTTATGAACATTAATCATTTTCTAAAGCGAAGCTTATGTAAACCGATTTTTTCCATTTTAAATGCCAATCGAACTGCAACAATAGTTTAGGTCCTATCGTTCTTTTAAGAGACTGACAGTCTGACCTAGAAAATTTCAATGTTACAAATTAGACCAAAGATTTATAGTCGAATCCAGATAATTCAAATTAAATGTTTCACTTTTCTTAGCTTTTCAATCACTTTCTGGTTAACAGTTTTTCAAATCAGCCGATAAAACGAACAGTTAAAAAGGCGTTCTCTACCTATGTATATCGAAAATTTATAGTACAGCTAGGATGTATGACAACTTCTGTAAAAAATTGTTAGCATTTTTAAAACTTTTTGATGATGGAAAAATATGATAAATAAACATTTTATAAAAGACTCTTCGCAAACAATTTAACCTAGCACGGCGTAAAAAGACCCCAGTATACTGGGATGAGTATCGTAGTAAACTTGGTGAATACAAGAAAGTTTTTCTTAAAGCCAAACGAGACTCCTGACACTTTTCTGTGAACAGGTAGGCAGCGTAAATGACGTATCGAAGATAAAAAATTCCTATCCAAAACTTATGTCCAACCGGAATCTATGCCACGTAGATCACGAATCCTTATTCAGTTCTAAATGGTTTGGATAGGAAACCAGAGTAGTTGGGTCGAAGTGTAATAATACGCCGACCATTTTCTTTCTCTTTTCAGGTATCACAAAGGGATCACAATATGGACCCAAGTGTGCCCCTAATGCGAACAGCAAGGGACAGCCTGCTAACCTAACCTAACATATTGTTAATCTGGAAAACTATTGTGGTTGTAATTTTCAAAATCGTTAAGTGAGTTTTTTATTTATACTAGAGGGTAAAAAAAATAATGAATATCCCAAGGCCTCCGGTAGGTTAGTGGTTAGTGTTCTAGTCTGGTAGACCGGAGGTGGTGGATTCGATTCCCACCCGTGGCACTGGTTAAGGAGCGCACAACAGGCCCGATAGAGGCCTAGGTGTATTTATACGTATTTGATGTGTATACATCCTCATTTCAAACTAACTAACTAACTAAGGTATTAGAATAAGAATTATTCTTTAAGACTAAAGGTATATATTAAATTTTAGCAAGAAGTAAATCATCTTTCATCATTAAATTCATTATCATTAATTTATTATTTTAGAATTTAAATGAAATATATTGTCATCAATCGAAATTATAATAAACCTTTAAAGAAAATTTTATAACTAAATAAATGATTTTTTTGATTATTATGTATTTAATTTCGATAGGGCTAGAGAAGCACACCGGGTATTAGTTAGTAATAAATAAAATTACAACTGGCAGTAGCAAAACCTAAATAAAGTTACATTGCTGCTAGGAAAAACTAAACGCAAACAAAAACAAGTAAGAAGTTATAGTCGGGCGAGGCCCATCATATAATACCCTACACCTGTATTCGAATAAAATGTAATTTAGTTTTCATAAAGGGTCATTAAGACTAGTATAGAAATTGGTTTTGCAGCTTTTTGTCGAGATACGAGTATATTATACATATTTATGAACTTAAAAGCCCTATTTGGCGGGTTCAGTTCTATGGGGCCTAGGTGAAATAATATACCGATGTTAACTATTTTCAACAGTCTACAGTACCATAAAAGATGATGTGCCAAATTTCATTGAATTATCTCCAAAATTGCGACCTGTAGTTTGATTACAAGGTTTACAAGCTCTATTCGGGGGTTCAGTTGTATGGGGGCTAAGTGAAATAATGAACCGATGTTAGTCATTTTCAATAGGCTTCGTCTACGGTATAATAGAAGATCACGTGCCAAATTTCATTGAATTATCTCCAAAATTGCGACCTGGAGTTTGATTAAAATGTTTACAAGCCCTATTGGGGGGGTACAGTTGTATGGGGGCTAAATCAACTCAGAAAATGATTCTGAGCCGATTGGTATATTTTAAGGTGGATATAGGACCAATATTATTGTGCGTTACAAACATCAGCACGAACCCAATATACCCTCCCCACTAAAGTGGTGTAGGGTATAGGGTATAATAACATCGATACTCGCCATATTAGTTTAACAAATTTGAGTGTGCGCTGCTAAACCACAAAAATATATATGTGTTGGCCTGCAATTATGTCTGCCTGCTACTAGAAATTGCAAACATGAGTTGCAATTTTTATGTTATACGAATGTATATATGACTGCAATTTTTAGTAGCAAAGTGATACAAAAATAATAAAGTTTCATATTTATTTTATAGTCATATACAAGAGAGGTGGTGCTAGTGCACTGAAGTTTCATTATAATTTCTCTTGATGACAATATATTTAATTTAAATTCTAAAATAATACATTAATGATCTATTTATTTCTTACTTGCTAAAATTTAATATATACTTTTATTCTTAAAAAATAATTCATATTCATAGTTTAAATAAAAACCCCACTTAAAAATTTGGATTTTTTGAGAGATGCCAAGCAAATTATTGAGAGTTCGCTATTTCTACCTATCTATGAGAAATTTGAATTATCTAACCCATAGCCTCCCATTGAAAGTCCGCCCTTTATTTTCTAAATGTTCACATGAATGTCAAAGTTATTCATATAAAATTTTAAGACTCTAGCTCTAGTAGTTTATTAGATATACGATATTCTCTATTTAATTCATGTGAGGGCTTCAAGCTCCCCAGATGAAAGTCCGCCCTTTTTCCTCCAAAATGTCCAGATGAATATTGAAGTAATTTATGCAAAATTTGATGAATATAGTATTTTTTGTCATAGACAAACAATATTTTGTATTTTATTCATATGGGAAATGTCAAGTTCCTATTATAAGTTCGCTCGTTATACTCTATGTTCAGATAAATGTCAAAAATTTAAAGATTTTAGCTCTAATAGATTCTCATACATACGAATTTTTCTATTTTACATGGATGTTAATGTTATTAAACGAATTTTTGTTTTTAATTTATATGGGAGGTACCACGCCCCACATTTCACCCTAAAAATTTGAGAACTCTAACTGTTATATTATCTCAAGATAGACGAATTTTCGTATTTAATTAATATGTTATTACCCAAAATGATTACATGGATGTTAAAGTTATTCGTGCAAAAAAATTAAGATTCTAGATGTAATAGTTTCCAAGATAAACAAATTTTTGTTATATTATCTGAAATACACGAATTTTATATTCTCATTCCAGACATACAGGAATACGATGTGAAAACAAATGGAGTAGTAGCTTAAAAATATAAATAATTTTATTGCATTTTTTTGTATTTATATTTCTATATGCTACCAAAATTTTTAGCATTGCTACCAAATTTTTTATTGTTAAAAATATAATGTTATTTATTGCTACTTCAGGAAAATATTTACTTCTACTATTTGAAGTATTTAAGTGCTACATTGAAACATTTAAATACCAATGACTGTACAAATGCTATCGAAATTTTTTTGGTGTGTAAAGGTAGCAGAAGTAATAGTAAATCATTTTCTGATAGTTTTTGAACAATTTTTAACTACAAAAGTAGTTTTTTGGTAATTGTAGTCTAATTAATATCTAGTTAGTTAGTTTGAAAGGAGAATGTATACACATAAAATCCGAAGAAATACACATAGGCCTCTATCGGGCCTGTTGTGCGCTCCTTAACCAGTGCCACGGGTGGGAATCGAACCCACCACCTCCGGTCTACCAGACTAGGACACTAACCTACTGGAGGCCACAATTAATATCTAAGTCTGACGAATATGTAAATTCTAAAATTTTATCTATTTTGTTTATAATATTTGTTAATTTTAATGCAAAACATTAAAATCGGTAGTATCATTTAAAGTTCTATAAAACTTAGCTTGGTCGACTTTTGTTAACATAATAGATCATTTAAATTAATTATAAGCCAAAAGGCCCTATTTGGGGGGTACGGTTGTATGGGGGCTAGTCGAAATAATGGACCGATTTTAACCGTTTTCAATAGGCTTCGTCCTTGGGCCAAAAGAAGCATGTGTGCCAAATTTCATCCAAAAAGGTACAGGCCGCAATTTTGCGCACAAGGTTTACATGGACAGCCAGACGGACGGACGGACATAGCTTAATCGACTTAGAAAATGATTCTAAGCCGATTGGTATACTTTAAGGTGGGTATAGGACGAATATTTTTGTATGTTACAAACATCAGCACAAACCCAATATACCCTCCCCACTAAAGTGGTGTAGGGTATAATAAATGTATTAATTCAAAAATATTTAATGTAAATTTAATGCAATATTTCTAAAAATATTTAATGGTTATGAAAAATTAATGCAATGAAGTCAAAAATATTTAATGTAATGTAATGCACAAACCCAATATACCCTCCCCACTAAAGTGGTGTAGGGTATAATTAATGTATTAATTCAAAAATATTTAATGTAAATTTAATGCAATATTTCTAAAAATATTTAATGGTTATGAAAAATTAATGCAATGAAGTCAAAAATATTTAATGTAATGCATTAGCATTATTTTTAATGCTAAAAAATTTATTAGTATTAATACATTCAAAGTGGTGTTTATACAACATCACACCTGGTCCTAGAATGCCGGGCATCGCTAAACGATATGGCGAAACATTCCACAGTGGGACTGTATTGGATTCCAGGTCATCGACAAATACCGGGTAATACCATCGCGGATTCTCTTGCGAAAGTGGGTTCCTCACTAGCGCCAGAGTACACCGACAATTTCGTTGGCATTCCGCTTTCAAGCTGCAAATGCTCGATTCGCGAAAAACTCCACGAGCTTGCGCAACTCAGATGGTCGACTGAGGCTACCTGTAGACTGGCGAGGATTATGTGGCCGTCGTATGACCCACGAAGATCACGAATCCTAATTCAGTTTCCGAGAGCAAATCTTCGAAACTTGATTGCAGTGGTGACTGGCCACTGGCCTTTTGGGCTCCATGCTAGAAGACTAGACCTTCCTAGTAATGACTTTTGCAGGAGCTGTCAAGACGAAGAGGAAGAAGAGATTACTGTCCACTTCCTCTGTCAGTGTCCTGCCCTAGCGGAGCATAGATCGAATCTGTAGGAGCCAATGTCGTGCACGATTTAACGGATCTATCTGAGTCTGACATCCGAAGGATAGACTCCTTTATTCGTGCGACAAAATGGTTTGGATAGGAAAACAGAGTAGATGGGTCGAAGTGTAATAATACGCCGAACGTTTTCTTTCTCTTTTCAGGTACTACAAAGGGATCACAACATGGACCCAAGTGTGACCCTAATGCGAACTGCAAGGGACAGTCTGCTAACCTAACCTAACACATGCAAAGCATTTGTCCCAGGTCTGGTAGAAAACAATTAGTTTAATTCCTTTAATTTTTTTAATTATACGTCGTTTAGCTTCAATTTTATACCCTCTACCACCATCAGTGATAATGGAGGGTATATATAGGTTTGTCATTCCGTTTGTAACATATAACAGCCTGTTTTTCTAAAGTACTTAAAAATAAAGAACGAAATCAGCTTTACGTTTTTATACTCTTTACCTTCGTGAGAAGGGTATATATATGTTTGTCATTCCGTTTGTAATTTCTATAATATAATTTTCCGACCCTATAAAGTATATATATTCTGGATTATTATAGATAGCGGAGGACCCCAGATATCGGCGAGATCCGAATCTTCAATAATTCTGTTAGACATGCTTTCGAGAAGATCGCTATTTAAAATCAGCAAAATCGGTCGGTAAATAACGGAGATATGAGCAAAAATCCGATACAACCTCTGAAAATTTAATAAAAAATGTCATATTTTTCATGCTATGTTAAATAAGCAACAACAACACTGTATATTAGAAAAAGATGTACACGTGTATGTATATGTATTTGGTTTTTCAGCTGTGTATTTTATTTTGTATGCTGTTGGCGTCATTGAGTTGTGTATTTTGTTTTTGTAAATTCTGTTCGTTTATTTGGATGTAGGTTGGTTTTGTTGCGTTTTTTATTTTGTTTTTGTTTTTCTGTGTTTTTCGATATGTGTGTTTAGATGTCTGTTGTTTTAGATGCCTTGTGTATTTTGTTTTTTATTTCGTTTAGCGTTGTTGTTGTTCATTTTGTTTTTCTTTTGGTGTAATAATAATGTAGACGGGAAAAATTTTAAATTTATAAAACTAATATGTTTAAAATATACTATGGTGAAGTGTACATAAGATTCAGCACAGCCGAATAAAGCACTCTTACTTGTTATAGTGAACTCATTTCCTAATTAAGATATTTACACAAAATTTTCCACAAATATTACTTTAAAACACATAAATGTTACTTTTGTTTACCAAACTGTTATTGTAAATTTTTTTGTGATCGGTCCACAATTGCTTTCTATATGCAGAAAAGTATCTGCAAAATTTCGATCAATCGACAATTGGCCATAGCTCCAGTACAACGTTTTCTTCAAAAAATACTTAAATGCATATAATGAAATCCATACATATCAAATACTCATTACCAAATAATCCTTTTTATCATCATAAATGTTACTGCCAAATTCTTTTTCTTATTGGTCCATAATTGGTCGTAGATCCCATTCTTAAACGTGCATTATTATTAATTTTTTATTATTAATTTCACGTATTACCAACGATATACAAAGATGCAACAAGTAAGAGTGTTATATTCGGCTATGCCGAATCTTTTATACCCACCATAAAATCACTGCCATATAAATGAACTTTGATATTTTGAATATTTTATTATTATATATCGATATTAATGAGAACATCAGGGTAACATTTGAAAGAGGTCCATTAATGGGGGTTTTACTATTGACAGTGCTAATTTTTATGGGGAGTAGGGTTATTTATACATATATGGACCAATTCTCATAAAAGTCTGTAGGAAGATTTCAGTTCCTTATTTGTTTAAAATTTCATCGATCTACTTGTATTTTGAAGCCATTAAGGAGCATTAAAGTCATAAAATATGGTAGAGAGATTTTAAATCAAAATTGTTTTATGTCGAGTTGCCTTGCGGTATTCATATTTTTCGCGTCATTTTCTGGGGCGGAATTCATATGGGGTGGTGTTATTATGGACTGATCCTCATAAAATTTGATAGAGAGATTGCTATAGAAGGAATAGAGATATTAGCTTACACGGAGGGGACCTTATATGGGCGCTAGGGACAATAATAGACCGATTCACATAAAATTTGATATAGAGGTTTTGGTTCCTAAGATATATACTTATGTCAAATTTCTACGCTATATTCGCTATATTTACGCCCATAATTAACGCTAAAGTCGTTTTCTGAAGGGGGCCTTATGTGGGGGAAAGGGTCAACTATGGACCGATCCACATAAAATCTGGTAAATCTCGACTTGTATAAATCTTACTTCCGTGTAATTTCATTGTTGTAATCATATTTTTAAGCCAGTAATGAGCATTAAAGAAAGTTTATGGGGGGTAGGGTCAATTATGAACCGATCCACATAAAATTTCATAAAGATTTTTTGGCCTGTAAGACACTTACTTATATCAAATTTCATCGCTATATTCGTTTGTTTAAGCCAGTAGTGAGCTTAATGGACCTTATATGGGGGGTCAATTATGGGCCGATCCACATAAAATTTCATAGAGAAGTTTTGGCGTAAGAAACTTACTTATGTCAAATTTCATCGCTATACTTGTATTTTTAAGCCAGTAATGAGCGTTAAAGTTATTTTCTGAAGGGGACATTATATGGGGGGTAGGGCCAATTATGGACCGATCCACATAAAATTTGGTAAATCTCGACTTGTATAAATCTTACTTCCGTGTAATTTCATTGTTGTAATCATATTTTTGAGCCAGTAATGAGCATTAAAGAAAGTTTATGGGAAGACTTTTAATGGGAGGTAGGGTCAATTATGAACCGATCCAAATAAAATTTCATAAAGGTTTTTTGGCCTGTAAGACACTTACTTACATCAAATTTCATCGCTATATTAATTTGTTTAAGCCAGTAATGAGCTTAGGGGACCTTATATGGGGGGTCAATTATGGGCCCATCCACATAAAATTTCATAGAGAAGTTTTGGCGTAAGAAACTTACTTATGTCAAATTTCATCGCTATACTTGTATTTTTAAGCCAGTAATGAGCGTTAAAGTTATTTTCTGAAGGGGACATTATATGGGGGGTAGGGCCAATTATGGACCGATATACATAAAATTTGATTGCGAGATATTGACTTGCATGAAACTATATTCCCATTTTTAAGCCAGTAATGAGCGTTAAAGTCATTTTCTGAAGGGGACCTTATATATGGGGTTGGGTCAATTATGGACCGATCCACATAAAATTTCATAGAAATGTTTTGGCTAGTAAGAAACTTACTTATGTCAAATTTCATCGCTATACTTGTATTTTTAAGCGAGTAATGAGCGTTAAAGTAATTTTCTGAAGGGGACTTTATATGGGGGGTAGGGTCAATTATGGACCGATCCACATAAAATTCATAGAGAGGTTTTGGCTAGTAGGAGAGGTTTTGGCTAGTGAGAAACTTACTTATGTCATATATCATCGCTATACTTTTATTTTTAAGGCAGTAATGAGCGTTAAACTCATTTTCTGAAGGGGACCTTATATGGGGGGTAGGGTCAATAATTGACCGATATACATAAAATTTGGTTGAGAGATATTGACTTGCATGAAACTTATGTGATTCGAATTTCATCGCTATATTCCCATTTTTAAGCCAGTTAAAGTCATTTTCTGAAGGGGACCTAATATGGGGGGTAGGGTCAATTATGGACCGATCCACATAAAATTTCATAGAAAGGTTTTGGCTAGTAAGAAACTTACTTATGTCAAATTTCATCGCTATATTCCCATTTTTATGCCAGTAATGAGCGTTAAAGTCATTTTCTAAAGGGGACCTTATATGGGGGGTAGGGTCAATTATGGACCGATATACATAAAATTTGGTTGAGAGATATTGGCTTGCATAAAACTTATGTGTGTCGAATTTCATCGCTATATTCCCATTTTTAAGCGAGTAATGAGCGTTAAAGTAATTTTCTGAAGGGAACCTATATGGGGGCTAGGGTCAATTATGGACCGATCCACATAAAATTTCATAGATAGGTTTTGTCTAGTAAGAAACTTACTTATGTCAAATTTCATCGCTACACTTGTATTTTTAAGCGATTAATGAGCGTTAAAGTCATTTTCTGAAGGGGACGTTATATGGGGGGTAGGGTCAATTATGGACCGATATACATAAAATTTGGTTGAGAGATATTGGCTTGTATATTCCCATTTTTAAGCGAGTAATGAGCGTTAAAGTCATTTTCTGAAGGTGACCTTATATGGGAGGTAGGGTCAATTATGGACCGATCCACATAAAATTTCATAAAGAGATTTTGGCTAGTAAAAAACTTACTTATGTCAAATTTAATCGCTATACTTGTATTTTTAAGAGAGTAATGAGCGTAAAAGTCATTTTCTGAAGGGGACGTTATATGGGGGGTAGGGTCAATTATGGACCGATATACATAAAATTTGGTTGAGAGATATTGACTTGCATGAAACTTATGTGTGTCGAATTTCATCGCTATATTCCCATTTTTAAGCCAGCAATCAGCTATTTAGTCATTTTCTAAAGGGGACCGTATATGGGGGGTAGGGCCAATTAAGGTCCTATGTCCGCCATAATGCAGAATTATTTTGCAGACGTCAAAAAACTGACCTATGCGAAATTTTGTGGTATTTGCTTCATAAAAAACGAATTTGTGAATATTTGAAGCTATTTATACAGTATTCCGGGGGGTACATTTGTATGGGGGCTATGTGAAATCGTTGACCGATTTTGCCCATTTTCAATACCAAACATTTCTGATAAATAAAATATATTTTGGGAAAATTTCATCTCAATATCTCTTATTTTGTGGACGCTATCGTGCCAACAACAGACAGACGGACAGACGGACGGACATGGCTAGATCGTCTTAGAATCTTACGAGGTCCCAGAATATATATACTTTATTGGGTATTAGAGCAATATTTCGATGTGTTACACACGGAATGACAAAATCAATATACCCCCCATCTTTTTTGATGGTGGGTATAAAAATTTGGTAGAATATTACTTTTATATACAGAAATGTTACTGTAAGAATTTTTTTAAGATTAGTCCATATTCTGGGTTCTTATTAAATTCTAAGACGATCTTGCCATGTCTGTCCGTCTTTTGAAATCACGATAGGGATCACACGGGAAGAGTTAGACAGTTGAAATTTCGCATAAATATTCTCTATTGCTAAGGCTTGTATGGTATTGCAAATGTCCAATATCGGTCCATAATTGACCCTACCCCTCATATAAGGTACCCTTCAGAAAATGACTTTAACACTCATTACCGAATCAAAACATCTCTACCAATTTTTTCAAGATCGGTCCATAATTGACCCTACCCCCATATAAAGTCCCCTTCGGAAAATAACTATAACTATACTGGCTTAAAAATAAGAATATAGCAATGAAAATTGATACACATAAGTTTCATGCGAGTCAAAATCTCTCTACTAAATTTTATATGGATCGGCTTTTAATTGACCTACCCCCCATAAAGGACCTCTTCAAAAAATCACTTTAATTCTCAATACTGGTTTAAAAATACGAATATAGCAATAAAATTCGACACACATAAGATCCATGCAAGCCAAAAGGTCTCTGTCAAATTTTATGTGACTAGTCGCTAACAGCTCCCCTCCGATGCCAGGGTATGGATCGGTTTGAACTCTTAGTCTAGCCCACGTACGCCGTCACTGCGTGGGTCGTCCATGCCCTTACGTGCTCACTCGTGGGAGCCAAATTCTTAATTCCTTAAATAAAAAACAAAATCAACAAAAACAACCCGCGGAAAACCAGCTGGGGAAACCCAAGCTGGTGGACTGCAAACAACCAGCTATTCAACCTTCTGGTGATATCCCGGTTGAACGCAGCGAGGATGTCTCGCCCGTCGTGGCTAGCACCTCAACTGCTGCTTTAGCCTTCGCTGGTACGCCAGCAATCGCCCATACTCCGGTCACTACTGACCAAGCAGTGACCCCTGCGA
>NC_060952.1:53094053-53096916 GCF_022045245.1 Lucilia cuprina | reverse complement strand
ACTATCCTCTAATCAACGCTGACTACTACAAAGGTCAGCCTTCTCACTTTCACGAGCACTGTTCTCATTAAACACTTATCAATGGCCTATCAGCCATTCAAATAAACAATTTCAATTTTACTTGTCCGTTTCAAGATTTACTGTTCACACACTTATAAAAACTTCCGCTTAGGCACTGTTCACTTTGAGTGTTGACACTCAACTTTAATACATCTTGACAGCTTTTGCAGTAGTCATTATAAGGCAATCCAAGTCGCATTGCGTGGTTACCAAATTTACAGTGTCCAGTGATGAAAGCTATAGTTTTGCTGAGTTCGGTTCGGCTGTATCGTAGAAGATGGTCCGTGCGCTCATGATCAAGCTTTGGCCATATCTACTTTGTCTGAGTGCAAGTTGGCTCATTTTCCCATCTTGCTTGTGAGAGTTCATTGAACATGTTATCTATAAGTCTTTTGCATACTCCTATCGGAGTACCGCAGAAATGGTCTATGTCCCGTATTTTCCGAGATGATGAAACTCTGGAGGTTTCTCTGGAGGAAGGGCGTGGGGACGCAGTAATCAATATTTACCGGTAGATTTCCTATCCTATCGGTAATACTAGCATGTCCATATGGTTTATACGACCATACGTTTATTGCATTCAGTCTGAATACCGTTGTGAGTGCTATTTTACTGGTCAGCAAGTCCGTCGGGATCCAATTAAGTAGCACGAATAGGGATTTCGTCGAAGTTGATCCCAGCGATCCAGTTATCAGGATCGACATTTTCGTTAGAACCTTGTCAAGGATTTTACAATTTGAGTTTATATTTAGTGCTTTCCACCAAAAGGTAGTTCCATAGAATAGAATTGGCCTGATGACCGCTTCAAAGGTCCATTTCACTAACTTGGTTTTAACCCCCATTTTGCTCCTATCGCCTTTTTGCAAATGTACATTGCCGTTATGGCTTTTGTAGACCTTGCTATGATGTTGGGTTTCCATGATAATTTGCTATCAAGAATAACCCCTAAATATTTAGCGCTGTCCGAAAGTGGTAATTCAACTCCGTTCAGACGAGGCAGTGTAAAAGAGTCAATCTTATACTTCCTAGTAAATAGTATAAGTTCGATTTTACTCGGATTCACACCCAGACCACTATCGATACTCCATCGACTTAGAATTCTGAGTGCAACTTCCAGCCTCTGGGGATTCCTGATACTGCTACAGCAACGTCATCTGCGTAGGCAACAGTTTTGTATCTCATGGAATCCAGTGTCTTGAGTAAAGAGTTAATGGCGACATTCCACAGTAATGGAGAGAGAACACCTCCTTGTGGTGTGCCTCTGTTCAGTTTTCTGTGGATCGTTGCTGTGCCCATATTGGAACAGATGATCCGTTGTTCCAGAAGTTCTCCAATAAACCTTGTAGTTGAGGCATCTACATTAAGTTTTTGCAGAGCTGATAGAATTGTGGCAGGTTTTACATGGTTAAAAGCACCTTCTATATCCAGAAAGGCTACTAACGTGTACTCTCCAAATTCGAGTGATTTCTCTATGTGACCAACTAGAGAATGCAGTGCAGTCTCAACCGATTTGGCTTTGGGGTATGCGTGTTGAGAGGGCGATAATAGAGACGGATTCAATGACGTTCTGATATGAACGTCAATGATTCTCTTTAAGGTTTTAAGCATAAAGGAAGATAGACTAATCGGTCTATAGTCCTTCGCTTTGGTGTGTGTGGGATGGGTGGGATGCTGATGAAAAGTGCCTGATCTTGCCGTTGAGTTATCCAGAGGCAAGTTACCAGGGAAGTGAGTGTTCATCAATTCTGTTAATGATTCATGTACGCTCGTTGTCCAACTACCGTCAGGCTTCTGAATGAAGCTCTGAACGGTCTGTGATTTTGTTAGGATTGGACTGGTCTCAGAGGAAATTTCAACATTACTACAGAAATTCTTCCAAGACCTGCTTTTGGCGTTCCTAATCTGATTTTGAACCTATTCAAGGAGGACTTGTATAAAGACCATTCTCCTGATCTTTTGGCCTGATTGAATAATTTGCGGCATTCTTTGCGGGTGTTCGCTATTTCAGGGGACCACCAGGGTGGTTTTCCTTTCTTTCTTGGTATGGAGGGTTTGCAGGTGACCTTAGTTGCTTCCTATATCTACTGTGTTATGTATAACCGTGATCTGCTGAAGGAGACAGTTTAGGATCCGACTTTGTTCGGTCCAGTTTGTTTTCCTGCTATTTAGTTAACTCTAATGAGAATTCGAGATAGCGATGATCAAAAAAAGAACATTCATCCGAAACTTTCCAATTGCCGACTAAATAAGAATGGCTTGCACTTACAAACGTTATATCCAGTACCTCCTGTCGATTTGCAACTACGAAGGTAGGTTCTGAGCCTATGTTTACTACAACAAAATTATGGTTAAGTATGAAGTCTAGAATGTACTCACCACGTGTGTTGATGTTGCTGCTACCCCAGATCGTGTGGTGGGTATTTGCGTTTGCGCCCAAGATGACAGGAGTGCGGGTTGAGTTTGCTGTACGAATTGCCCGGGTGACCGTGTTGCTGGGAGGAGGGTCATTCTGGTCGTGAGCCATATAGCAGGAGAGGATCCACAGAGTGGATTCCTCTGTCTCCCATCCTGCAGTTACTGTATCTTCATCACTGTAATCAGATAAAATGAAGATATTTAAGGGGTTTTTGGCCAATATGCAAGATCTAATTTTACCTGTGCTTTTTACATACAAAAGTCTGTAGCCTGTTGCATTAAGTCCAAGGATATTGCCGTTATGGGTCCATGGCTCTTGGATCAATACTAAATCCTCGCGTTGATCTCCAAGGCGGAGGAGTAATGCAGCCGAAGCTGCTTTAGAGTG
>NC_060952.1:53091127-53093953 GCF_022045245.1 Lucilia cuprina | reverse complement strand
GTTATTTAAAATTTGACAATTTTCATTTATTCGAACGAATAATGATCAAAAATTAATCGATTAACCGAACGACGATTAATCGTTTGAATACTCTAGTATATACACACCTCAAAACTCAATATTTGCAGACCAATTAGTATTTTAAAGTTACCTTTTGGTCATTGGGTCAGCATTTCTATCCAATCTTCCACGTTTTGAAATATTACTTTAAAGAAAATGGTCGGATACCTTAGCTCTTTTGGCAAATCGTCTTCGGAAAGCCATTGTTGTCATTAGTTGGATACTATAGGAACTTTAAAAAATGTATACTTAAATTTTTGCAAAAATATTTGGTATTTTCCCAGTTGGGGAAAATCCAACTCATTCGTAGTTATTCTTTAAATAATATTTGAATTTGAATATTTGGAAATTAATATCTTATCTATAATTCCAATTTGAAAGTAAACGTTTTTATATTTTCCAAATGAATAAATGAATAAAAATTATGTATTACATTTTTACTTAAACTTCAAATATATAGAAAAAATTTGAAATGAATATGGTATTACTATTTTTTGAAAACGTCAAAATCCTTCAGCATGTCAGATATAGAATTTAAAAAAATTATTTTTACCATGGACACCATGTTATAATAAAATAAAAATTTCATGTGTAGAGAGACTATATAATTTTTTTCTCTAAAAATTGCAAGAGCAAATAATACCGTATTGTCTAAAGAATAAGCAGTATTACTTTATTGGACCCTAGTCCCCATACAAACCCTGCTTCAGAAAATGACATGAATTTCATAATTCTCCTCTTAATATTAATATCACGATGAAATTCAGCTTATAAATAATATAAATATGAATCCTCCATATAAAGCATCCTTCTGAAAATCAGTTTATGAACAATTTTGAACGGATTTTTAAAACCAGTTTCGTTTTTCTCATGAATTGACATAGGTTTCTAACCAGTTAATAAATTTTTATTTTTTTTTCTGAAGGGGACTTTATATGGGCAGTAGGGTCAATTATGGACCGAACCACATACAATTTTGTAGAGAGATTTTGGCTCGCGAGAAACTTACAAACCTACTTGTATCCCATTTTATCGCTATATTTGTATTTTTAACCAATAATTTTCTCAAAGGGACCTTGTTTGGGCGGGAGGGTAAATTATGGACGGATACTCCCTAAATTTGATAGAGGGATTTTGGCTATATTACAATTTTTAAGCCAGTAATGAGCGTTAAAGTCATTTTCAGACTAAAAAAATTCTAAAAAAATTGGTAGAGTGGGTTTGGTTTATAAGAAACTTGGTTGGTTGATTGTTCAGGCTGCAATAGATGCACACGTGGGCTCTTTTGGTCCCTTTGTGATACCTGTAAATATATTAAAAGAAAACAGGAAGAGGACATAGAAATTTATGGTAAGAGAGATAGTGAAGAGAAATTAAGGGGGTAATTATGGACCGACACTGAAAGACGGCGATAAGATAGTCAGAGAGAGGTTGAAGTACTTAGACGGAAAAGAGTCTCGAACTCGAAAAAGCTACTGATCAGTGCTATTTGAGTTTGTGTCGTCAAACCAACCGCAGTGCCTGATAAATATATTAAAAGAAAATAGGAAGAGGACATAGAAAGTTATGGTAAGAGAGATAGTGAAGAGAAATTAAGGGGGTATTAATAGTAGTAAAAGATACTGAAAGACGGAGATAAGATAGTCAGAGAGAGGTTGAAGTACTTAGACGGAAAAGAGTCTCGAAGTCGAAAAAGCTACTGATCAGTGCTATTTGAGTTTGTGTCGTCAAACCAACCGCAGTGCCTGATAAAGGCGTTTAGTTTATCTATTTTAATCCCTGATAACTCTGAGGTGTCCTCCAGAAATCCCAGATACCGAAGCCGGATATCCTGCAGTGTCGGACAGTGGCAAAGAAGATGTTCTATTGATTCCACTTCTTCCTCATCTTGACAGCTCAAGATTCAAGATTTCATTTATTTACCCATTAAAATTCATTACATAACATTTAGGTTCTCTTACAAAACTAAAACAATTAATACATTCTTCCTACATACTACGGTATTAATAATGGACTTTCCAATATTCTCATAAAATATAGCTATGCTATGACGCTCACTAAAACATTCTGTTCACTCTCGATACATTCCCCAAAAAAGGGATTAAAAAAGGGATACATTCAAAGCTTACTTACTAAAACTTACATCTAATAACAAAGAACTTACAAACTAGAATAAAAATATTCACAAAAGGATAGACAGAAAAGATATTTACAAAAGACAAGAAATAGATAAAAATTATATACAAAAGGGAAGACAATTTCATTGTGCGGTATTATATACCGTATCACGAATATCCAGAGTGTGGATTCTCCTATGATAAAATAAGAGGTCTGCACTCTCATAGAGGAGGCCAGCTCCCCTAAGGGTCAACAAATCCACCGGCGATAGATATCTAAACATCCGAATGGCCTCCAAATCATTCGCCCTATCAAAACATGCCTTTACCAGGCTATTCTCCAAAAAGCGAGAACCCTCCAAAAATTTAACTGCCAATTCAACCATAAAGATATCAATCCTGTTGAAATCTATGGCCCTGTACACCGACAAGCAGGATGGCCTGCGGAACACCCCATCCGGTCCCAATCGGCGCGTCAAACCCAGACAAGCGACCAGCACACCTCGCTCCCATCTCCTAAGCCTCTCCATCTGAGATGAGGAAATTCCAAACCAAGCTGGAAAAGCATAGGAGATGAGTGGGCGAATTACCTGCTTATACACCAAGAGTCTCAACCTTCTGTCAAGACCACCCTTGCGCTTCAGTATAC